>NC_057806.1:142158820-142256926 GCF_018294505.1 Triticum aestivum
TCGCCGGCGGGCCCTGCTCCGGCCGCCGCCGACCCCGTCGTCCGGCAGCCCTCGCCGGCGCTGACTCCCTCCTCGCCGGAGCCCTGCTTCCTCGCCGTAGAGCTTCGGTGAACAGTGCCGGCCGCGCCTCGGTTTCCGTGCGAAACCCTAGATCTAATCCGAGAATTTTCACTTCATATGCTCCTGTTCGTGGCCCCGTAACTTGCATCCGTAGCTCCGATTTGGTCTTATAGTATATCAAAATGTTCGCCCCGACGAGTACATCATTTATTTCCATTGCATCATTTTCATTTGAGGTCATCTTGATGCCCAAAAGGCTGTTATAAGGAGGCTTCGTGAGTTAATTGTCAGATCTGCTAGTTCATCTTAGACTTTTGTCATTTTTGCCATGATTATTGTGTGCATGCTATGCCTGTGAGTCCTTCATATGTTTTGTTAAGGATTTTGTTTTCTTTCCAGAGGTGCAACCCATGCATTTTTAGGATGTGTGTGGTGACTTGTGCAAGCTTGCAAAGTGAGGCACCCGGGAAATCTGTTTTCAGAGACTTAGTTGTTTTCACTAAGTCTTTGATTATTTAGTTCATGATGCTATATGTTCAGCTTGTTTCCTAGTGATCCGTGCCTCTTTTGAGGATGATCAGTAAAGGAGTTTTGTTAATCATGTTATCATCTATCCATCCATGTCTTTGTTTTCAATTTTGGAGGACCTTAGCTTGAGTCAATCGAGCTCTACTTTTGCTTCGTGGTGAATCTCGGCAGATCATCAACTCGTTTGTGATTTTGCCGGTGTTGTTGTAGTTGATCCGTGCATGCTATGTCATTGTTCTTGCCATGTCTAGCTAGAATTTTGTGCCTTCTTAATGGATGTATGCTTGCCTTGCCATGACTTGCACCGTGGTGAGTGCATCGAGCTCGTTTACATGCCTTCGTGAGTTATATTTCAGCATGTCTCAGTTTTCACTAAGTCTGAAAACTAATTATGTTTTTGCTATGTTCGTGTGCTCGTTAGTATATTTTGTGATCCCTTTTGGCCCCAGGTCACTTTGGGTCTTTTGTTAAACTTGTTGAGTAGCTCCATGCCATGTTCTTATTTATCATAATCAGGTCATGTATCATGTTGTTTTGCTGCTCCGAAGAGGGCTTCATGATCTAAAATTTCAGACAAGTGTTAATTTCACCAAGTCTGGAATCTGTTTTGCATTTGCGTTTTTGCCATGCTTGTTTGAACCTCATAATGGATGAATTGGCCGTGGCTCAGTGCTAGTCTTTTGTTAGGCATATTGTGTGCATCCCTGCCATGTATTTTGTTGTCATGTTTGGTGGCTGTAGCATGTTCATTGCATTGCATTTAGATGCCTACTTGCTGTAAATCGCAGACCGGTGTCATTCTTAAAACGCTTGCCATTTCCAATTCGTAACTCCGATTCCGATGATCTTTATATTGTTTTCAAGCGATTTGATCTCATCTTCCTAGTGGCACCCTTGGAATTCCAAGTTGAGGCCAGGTTCATGCATTTCCTGTCATATCTTGCATTTTGCATCCCGCATCGCATCCCGCATAGCATATCTTCATTTCATCATATTGCTTGGTCGTGCACGTGGTTGATTGTATCCTTGTTGCTTGTTTGTCTTGTTTGGGTAGAGCCGGGAGACGAGTTCGCTACCGAGGAGCCCGTTGAGTTTGCTTGTGAGGATCTAGTCAACTCTGACAACTGTGCAGGCAAGATGATCATACCCTCGAAATCACTACTATCTTTTCTATGCTAGTTTGCTCGCTCTTGCTATGCCAATGCTACGATGCCTACCATTTGCTTGTCAGCCTCCCAATTGCCATGTCAAACCTTTAACCCACCTTGTCCTAGCAAACCGTTGATTGGCTATGTTACCGCTTTGCTCAGCCCCTCTTATAGCGTTGCTAGTTGCAGGTGAAGATTGGAGGCCGTTCCTTGTTGGAACATCATTTATTTACTTGTTGGGATACCATTATATTGCCATGTTATCTTAATGCATCTATATACTTGGTGAAGGGTGGAAGGCTCGGCCTCTCGCCTAGTGTTTTGTTCCACTCTTGCCGCCCTAGTTTCTGTCATATCGGTGTTATGTTCCCGGATTTTGCGTTCCTTACGCGGTTGGGTTATAATGGGAACCCCTTGATATTTCGCCTTGATTAAAGCTTGTCCAGCAATGCCCAACATTGGTTTTACCATTCGCCACCTAGCCTTTTCTTTCCCTTGGGTTCTGCAGACTCAAGGGTCATCTTATTTTACCCCCCCCCCCCCGGGCAAGTGCTCCTCTGAGTGTTGGTCCGACCGAGTAGACTGCGGGGCCACCTCGGGGCAACTTGAGGGTTGGTTTTACTCGTAGGATGTCTCATCTGAGTGTGCCCTGAGAAAGAGATATGTGCAGCTCCTATTGGGATTTGTCGGCACATTCGGGCGGTGTTGCTGGTCTTGTTTTAACCTGTCGAAGTGTCTTGAGTTACCGAGATACCGAGTCTGATCGAAACGTCTTGGGAGGAGGTCTATTCCTTCGTTGACCGTGAGAGCTTGTCATGGGCTAAGTTGGGACTCCCCTGCAGGGATTAAACTTTCGAAAGCTGTGCCCGCGGTTATGGGCAGATGGGAATTTGTTAATGTCCGGTTGTACATAACTTGAACCCTAACTAATTAAAATGAATCAACTGAGTGTGTTACCGTGATGGCCTCTTCTCGGTGGAGTCCGGGAAGTGGACACGGTGTTGGAGTAATGTTTGCGCAGGTTGCCCTCTAGCTTCTCGCTCGTGCTTTGCCTCCTCTTCTTGCTCTCTTTTGCGAATAAGATAGCCACCATACTTGCTAGCCGCTTGCTGCAGCTCCACATATATGTTTACCTTACCCTTCCTATAAGCTTAAATAGTCTTGATCGCGAGGGTGCAAGATTGTTGAGTCCTCGTGGCTCACAGATACTATAACTCCAGATGCAGGTCCAGGTGATTCCGCTCCAGGTGACGAGTACGAGCTCAAGTGGGAGTTCGACGAGGACTCTCAGTGTTACTACGTTACCTTTCCCGATGATCAGTAGTGGTGCCTAGTTGGGGTTTGATTCGGGGCCTTGTCGCATGTTGGGTTTTGCTTCTATTTTGGTGCCGTAGTCGGGCCATGAGTGTTTGTATGATGGATGTTATTTATGTACTTTGATGTGACGTGGCGAGTGTAAGCCAACTATGTATCTTCCCCTTTTATTATATATTACATGGGATGTTGTAATGATTGCCTGACTTGCGACATTGCTTTCAATGCGGTTATGTCTCTAAGTCGTGCCTCGACATGTGGGAGCTATAGCCGCATCGAGGGCGTTACAGGCAGCGAGCAAGAGCAAGGGCTTGAGGAGGAAGATGGATGAGACGGCGGTTCCAAGATTGGAGAAGGCACAAGGGGTAAATGAGCAGCGCGCAAGCGGTTACTCTTCCTTACGGGGAAGGCGCGAGCCGCCTCTTTACCACGATGTGACGCATGTGTGCGGAAACCGTCCCACGCATGACCCCCACGTCACGCATGACCCCCCCCCATGTTGCGTGTTAAACGCGGGTCATGGGGAAGCGCAGCAGACGGAGAAGTTACTGCGGTAAAAATCTGCCCCACCTTCCCGCACACCGTTCTGGGCCTAGCCCAACAACACGTCACGCTTATGTGTGGCCCAAGCCCGGTGGCTCCTGTCAGTGTACAAAAGTAGGGGCTCTCCTTTTGTACCCCTTTACTTGTGCACGGGTAGTCAGAGCCGCGCCCACGGCCACACTAAGCAGGGCATAGGAGGGAAGCCGGAGCACAAGATGACCAAAGCAACGCCAAGACCATAGGCGCAAAGAGAGCAAGAGGGCGAGGTGGACTCCCCCGGCAAGACCCTTGCTGGGGTGGCTTCCGTAGCCTCGGCAAGATCCTTGCTGGGGCAACATGCCTGTCGCCAGTGGAGCGCGCCACCCTTGTGCCCAAGGGGTTCTGTAGGATCGAAAGTATGTCTAGAGGGGGGTGATTAGACTACTTGACCAAATAAAACTTATCCTTTTCCCAATTTTAGCTTGGCAAATTTTAGCAACTTTGGACAAGTCAAGCAATCTTAACACAATTCAACCAAGCATGCAAAGAGTATATGAGCAGCGGAAAGTAAAGCATGCAACTTGCAAGAATGTAAAGGGAAGGGTTTGGAGGATTCAAACGCAATAGGAGACACGGATGTTTTTGTCGTGGTTCTGATAGGTGCTGCTATTGTACATCCACGTTGATGGGGACTTCAACCCGCGAAGGGTAACGGTTGCGCGAGTCCACGGAGGGCTCCACCCACGAAGGGTCCACGAAGAAGCAACCTTGTCTATCCCACCATGGCCTTCGCCCATGAAGGACTTGCCTCACTAGCGGTAGATCTTCACGAAGTAGGCGATCTCCTTGCCCTTACAAACTCCTTGGTTCAACTCCACAATCTTGTCGGAGGCTCCCAAGTGACACCTAGCCAATCTAGGAGACACCACTCTCCAAGAAGTAACAAATGGTGTGTAGATGATGAACTTCTTGCTCTTGTGCTTCAAATGATAGTCTCCCCTACACTCAACTCTCTCTCACAAGATATGGATTTGGTGGAAAGAAGATTTGAGTGGAAAGCAACTTGGGGAAGGCTAGAGATCAAGATTCATATGGTAGGAATGGAATATCTTAGCCTCAACACAAGTTTAGGTGGTTCTCTCTCAGAAAAGGTAAGTTGGAAGTGTAGGTTTGTTCTGATGGCTCTCTCCACGAATGAAGAGGATGCAGAGGGGTATATATAGCCTCCACACAAAATCTAACCGATACACACAACTTGCCAATCTCGGTGGGACCGAATTGGTAAACTCGGTCGGACCGATTCAGCAAATCTAGTGACCGTTAGTATTTTCGGTGGGACCGACATGCAACTCGGTAGGACCGATATGGTTAGGGTTAGGGCATAACGTAATCTTGGTGAGACCGATTACACAAACTCGGTGAGACCAAATTTGGTAATAAGCTAACTAGAGAGTTGGTCAGGTAAACTCGGTGGGGCCAATTCGCTCATTTCGATGAGACTGAAATGTTACGAAAGGGAAACAGAGAGTTTACATGGCAATCTCAGTGGGACCGATCGCTCATCTCGGTGGGACCAAAACATTACGAAGGGAAACATAGAGATTATAATCCCATCTTGGTGAGACCGAGATCCCTATCGGTGAGACCGATTTGCCTAGGGTTTGTGGCAGTGGCTATGACATCTGAACTCGGTGGCGCCGGATAGAAAGAATCGGTGGGGCCGAGTTTGACTTTTGGTTTAGGTCATATGTGGATGTGAGAAAGTAGTTAAGGGCTTTGGAGCATATCACTAAGCATTTTGAGCAAGAGCCTCATTAAGCAACACCTCATCCCTTCTTGATAGTATTGGCTTTTCCTATAGACTCAATGTGATCTTGGATCACTAAAATAGAAAACGTAGAGTCTTGAGCTTTGAGCTTGAGCCAATCATTTTGTCCTTAGCATTTTGAGGGGTCCACTTTTCTCATCCATGCCATGCTAATCATTGAGCTTTCCTGAAATATTAATCTTGAAATAGCATTAGCTCAATGAGCTATATGTTGTTAGGAATTACCAAAACCACCTAGGGATAGTTGCACTTTCAATCTCCCCCTTTTTGGTAATTGATGACAACATATAGATCAAAGCTTCGACAAATGATAATAAGAGTGAAAAACATTGTCGCTTTGAGAAGTATGTGAAAAGCAAGAGCTCCCCCTAAATGTGTGCATAGTTTAAGATTTGCTTTGGACAGCAAATGCACAATGAGTTAGGATCATGGGTTACTCTTCCATGTCACATACATCTTGGTGGAGCACTCAAAATGATAATAATTAAATACATGAACTCATCACCAAGCAAAGTGAATGATCATATGGGGATATAAAAGATAATGTCATCCAACAATCATTAAGGTAGCATATGATCAAACACATGATCATCCAAATATCACACAAAAGCATAAAGTATCTCAAACAAGCAAATAACAAAGTTCAACCACCAAACAAAAAATAAGAGAGAACAAAGAGCAACACTCTCTCTCCAAGCCTATGATCTATACATTTTCTCCCCCTTTGGCAACAAGTTACCAAAAAGTTCTTAAAAATGCATAGTGCTAGATCGACTCTCAGGCTTGGCCTTTAGGTGGTGGTGTAGATAAAACTCTAAGGACGAAGGCATCAGTTGATGTAGATGGAGCTGGTGGAGTGGGTGCTGGAGCTGGTGGCACTGAAGTTGTAGCTGGTGCAGATGAAGTTGCTCTGGTGTCTGTAACTGGCACTACAGCAGATCTCTGTCCTCTGGGCACTCTAGCAAAAGCATCAGTGGTAGACTTGCCCTTCTTCTCCTGCACTTCATCCTGAAGTTGCTCAACAACTGACTGTGTCTCAGTGACCTTCACACCAAAATCATAGAACTTTTGCTCCATGATCCTCTCCAAGCTCTCCTGGTTTTGAGTCAGGGTGGCCAATCCCTTCTCAATCCTCAGAGTGGAGGCAATCAAGTAGCCAAGATAATCTTGCTTGCTCTTCAGAAGATACTGAGATGCCTCATCAATGGTTGGCATCTTTGCAGCCTTTTCAGTCCTTGCCTTCTCCCTCTTTGCTTGTGCCTGCACAGAAGATGGTTCATTCTCATCCATCACCACAGTGTTGTCCTCAAAGTCTGGGTAGATGGGCATATGTTCCTTGTCCAAGAGATATGTGTTAGTGCCCATATTGGAGTTGAATAGCTCCTGGATCTGTGGGGCATACCCACAACTTCTCTTCTAATTTGCAGCTGTTCTCTTTATGGTTTCCACAATTAGGCTCATGACTTTGAACTTTTGAGGCACATCAAATATGTGAAGCAGGTTAATTGCATGGCCTCTGATCATCTTGTGATCACCTGACTTTGGCAATAGAGTGTGCCTGAGGATCCAGTTGATTGTTGGCAAACCTGACAGAAGGTAATGTACTGATCCAAACTTGTGTGTCTCAAGAGCAGCATCCGGGATCTCTCTATACATATGTGCCGTGGTGTTGTGATCCTTCTTCTTCTTGGCATAGACATCCAAGTCATCTTCATTCTCCTTAGGAGCATTGATCAATTTTGCCCATTCTTCAATTGTTGACTGGTACCTAGTACCTTCAGACATCCAGACAATCCTTCCATCTGGGTAGAAATGAGTTGTGGAGTAGAACCGCATAATAAGCTCATCATTCCACTTTGTGAGCTTCTGAGCCACAAACTCATCAACTCCACATGCCTTGAAACTATCATATACACCAGGATAGTGTTCTTCATTTTCCCTGATGTACTCCCAGTCCATCCATCTCATATCACAGAATATAGGCTTCTTGTCAAGCAACACTGTCTCATAGAAGTCCTGTTGTTCCGTTGTATGGAACCTGTAGTCCACAGCAGTCCTTCTCCTGGTGGCATATGGATCAGACTCTCTCCATAGCCTCAATCCTGAATCCTTCCTGATTTTCATATTCCCTGCTACTGGATGAGCATCATTGTGATCTAGAATTTTGGGCTTCAACTTCCTCAAAACAACAGAATCATCTTCCTCTTCTTCTTTAGCAGCTTGAGGCACTGGGGCCTTGTTCTTCTCCTCAGTAGGGATGTTCCTGGTGCTCCTCTTGGGTTTTGGCTTTGGAGCTGGAGCTGTAGTTTTAGGAGCACTTTTGGGCTTAGATGGAGCAGCCCCTGCCTTAATTGCATCTCCCATAAGCTTTTGAGCTTTGGGTGCTGGTGCTGCATCCTCTTCATCTTCATCATCATCTCTCATAATTGATGATCTGCCAAGCACTCTGGTAGTGGTCTTCTTGACCCTTTCCTTCTTTTTCTTCTCTGCCACAACCTGTTCTTTGGGTGCAGATCCCAAAGTTTCTTGAGTGGATGTTCTGGCCTTTGACATAGGAACTCTCTTGGCAGGAATCTTTGTCTTCATTCCTGTCTTAGTGGCAGCAGCTGTGCCATATTCCTTTTTCAGAACTTTCCTATTTGAGGTGGCCTCTTCCTCAACAGCCACATAGTCCTCATCCTCAGAATCTGAGGTTCTCTTCTTTCTTGCCCTGGTGGCTGCCTTAGGCAAGTTGCTGGGTGTACTCCTGCTTCCATCATCATAGCTGGTAGAGGGACTAGTGCCCTCACTTATGTGAACTTTCTCCTCAGACTTGTTCTGACTGTCACTCTGATCTGACATGATGCAAACACTGACAGCAGACCCTGTGAATAAATTATAGATGAGGTAGAGTAGATGAGCATCACAAAGTATAGAGGTTTTGGCAAAAGAATGAGTTAAAAACTTAATTTTAGTTTTCCACACAAAGCATTTCAGATATACCGATTTGAAAACTCGGTGATACCGAAGCAGCTTTTGGAACCTAAACTAGTGAACTCGGTCAGACCGAGTCATAGTTCGGTGGCACCGAGACTGCTAGGGTTTCAGAAAGAATTGAACTCGGTCACACCGATTTGCAATTCTCGGTCAGACCGAGAATCACATGTGCAATGGCCTTAGCCAAATCGGTGGAGCCAATTTCAACAACTCGGTTGGTCCGAGATGATTTCGGCGGAAACCTAACCCTAAATTTTCAATCCACAACTAAACTACGGAGTGATTTCGCTGGATAGAGTGATCTCAATTGTGGCAAGATACATGGCAAAAGGAATCGGAGTGAGATTAGCACAAGGATCAAGTCCATACCCTAAGTGCAGCGATGGACCTGCTACGGCGGCAACGGCGGAGACGATTTCCGTTGACCGCGGCGGAGACCAGCGGCGGGAGGCAGCTGGCGATGAGGAGGACGATCCGGATACCCAGGGAGGCAGAGCAGGTTGAGCGCAGGCGAAGGGGTTCAGAGAATTTTCCAAATTTTGGCCCAGGGATATATATAGCCTGACCATATCGGTGTGACCGAGTGGAACAACTCGGTGGCACTGAGATGCATAACTGCAAGCAGTTACTGTAACTCAGTGTGACCGAAAAGCTCAAATCGGTTGCACCGAGATTGAAAACCTAGATCGACTTAGTGATCTCGGTATGACCAAAATTGATGAATCGGTCAGACCGAAACTCACAAAGAAGTTTTGGAAGTTTAAGTCTATGACGAATCGGGGACTCCGAGTGCTCCTCACACAGAGTGGTTCGAATATGACTTGATCAAACTTTGTGATGTAGCATGAATAGAGTTTGAGACGAGAAAAGCATAGATAGCTAGAGAAGGTTCTTAGGAATTCTTGTCCATCCACTTGGCAAAAGAAAAGGGAACCAAACAACAAGTGGATGTCCTCGAATGAGTAAATTATGCAACCAACATGCTCACACAATAAAATGGCAAATGAAATATGTGGCAAAGCATGCACAACCAATTCTAGCATCTATCAAGCAATTGGCGATGACTAGGTCATCTATATATGAGTATATTGACTTAGGAGTCAAATGAGAACATTTGATCATAGGTCATACTCAGCGCTTAAGCACAAGTGGGGTTACCACTTTTACATAAAGCATTGTTGTGTTCACACCATTAGAGTTGCTTTGGCTCAATTCTTAGAGTAAAGCTCCCCCTAGATGTGAGATCCCCCCTAAGAGGGGTGAACTAACCTTGGGTTTTGTCGATGATGACTTCATGTAGGTGTTGAAGATGTGGATGCTCAATGTTGATGTAGATCATTTGGAGCAATCCTTTGGAGTGAGTTGCACTTTCAATACCTATACGGGTTAGTCCCACAAGGAACAAACAAGGATATCCATAGACATACAGTGATGCACACACAAGATGATGTCTATGATAGCATTAGGTTACCTTGTCCCTTGTCTTACCAACAAGAGGGTTTGTGACTCCTTGAACTAGTGCAAGATGTGGAAGTTGATTGCACTTGTTCTTGCCAAAATGATAAGAGTGAAGTATGTTGGCGGAGTCACCCTCAGGAACTCTCTAGTTCTTCTTCTTCGGGATCCACATCATCTTGATGGGAATCCTTGGAGTTGTAGTCGTACTTGATGAAGTAGAACTTGATGCAGTCTTGGGAACCCACTTGACCAAGGCCTTGGGTGCTTCTTCAAATGCATCAATTTCCTCTTGAAGCTTATCCTTGCCTTTTTGCTCGTGGTCTTGTGGTGGAAGATCATCTTGAGCTTGTGTCCCTTTAAAGGAAGTAGGATCATACTTCTTTTGTTGAGGAACAAACTTTGTCTTAGGGTATTGATCTTCTTCCCACTCAACTCCATTGGCATTGAACTTTCATTCAAAACCAACACATTGGTTCTTCCGGTGCCTTCCTTGCTTGCGTACAATTTCCTCGAATTGCTTACTCCCGGCAAGGCTCTTGTAAACACCTTTCTCTATAATTCCCTTCAATAAGCTATTTTCTTGCTCAAGTGTAACTTGTCTAAGAGAATCATTAGTGGAATCAAGAGAACTACTAGAAGCAACAACATTAGATTTAGCATGATTATTGCTACTACTAGAGGAAGAATCTTTCTTGTTCTTGTTACTAGACTTGACTTGAGGCATGTAAGTGGATAAGAGTAAATGCTTGGCAATATAAGAAGAATTTTTCTTGCGAAGATCATCATTGATTGCCTTTAAGAACTCATGCTCTTGCTCAAGGTTGAGCTTTTCAAAATGTAATTTCTCATGAGTCCTTAAAAGTTCTCGATGATCCCCTAAGATAGTTTCATGAGCTAACTTAAGAGTGTTTAGTTCTTTAGTTAGAAACTCAACCTTCTCCTTATCATTGTCATTCGTTTTATCTTGATTAGCATGCTTAATTGACGTTTCATCATAGTATTCATCACTACAGTTGTCAACAAGTAAATCATCATCTCCTAACAAGTCATCTTCATCACTATTGAAATCAACATACTCGGGGTGTGATACATTTGGGCCTTTAGCCATGAAGCATCTTCCAAGTCCTTCATTTGGTGAATCAAATATGTCGTAGGAGTTGGTTGACACAAGTGCTAGACCGGCAACACCTTCATCTTGAGTATATTCGGAGTCGGAGTGGTAGCTTCTTTCGGAGTGATTGTCGTAGTCGGAGCCGGATACCCATTCACCAACATGAGCTTGATGTCTTTGTTTTGTGTAGCTCCTTGATGACTTGTCCTTCCTTTCCGAATCCTTGCTTCTCTGGGTTGTTCTTCATTCATAACGATCATCTCTACTCCTTCTCTCTCTTGATGGTGATTCTTCTCTTCTACTTCTTCTTTTTGGAGAATCTTCTCTTCTCTTGTAGGGTGTCGTACACTCATTGGAATAGTGTCCGAGTCTTCCACAATTGTAGCAACTTCGCTCTCGACTAGAAGATCTTTTGTCATTGTAGGACCTTGACTTGGAACTTCTCTCTTTGCTTCTACTCTTGTAGAACTTGTTGAAGTTTTTCACCATTAGGCTCAATTCTTCATTGAAGGTTTGTTTCTCACTTGATGATGTGGGAGCTTCACATGAGGCTTTGTAAGCACCACTTGACTTGTTATGGAGCTGCTCCTTATCCTTGAGTGACAGCTCATGAGCAACAATTCTTCCAATGACTTCCGTTGGCTTGAGATCTTTGTAATTGGGCATCATTTGGATCAATGTGCATACGGTATCATATTTTCCGTCCAAAGCTCTTAGGATCTTCTTGATGATGAATTTGTTGGTCATCTCTTCACTTCCTAAGCCGGCGATCTCATTTGTGATAAGAGCAAGCCTAGAGTACATTTCAGCGACACCTTCACCATCCTTCATTTTGAACTTGTCAAGATGACTTTGAAGCACATCCAACTTGGATTCCTTGACGGAGTCGGTACCTTCGTGCATATCAATCAAAGTATCCCAAATTTCCTTTGCATTCTCAAGACGGCTGATTTTGTTGAATTCTTCGGGCACAATCCGTTGAAGAGGATATCATAAGCTTGAGCATTATATTGCAGTATCTTCAACTCTTCCGTGGTAGCTTCACGGTTCGGTTCTCTCCCATCAAAGAATTCACCTTGCAAGCCAATACACACAATAGCTCATACGGCGGGGTTATGTTCAAGAATATGCATTTTCATCTTATGCTTCCAACTAGCAAAATTAGTACCATCAAAGTAAGGACCTCTACGGTGGTAATTTCCCTCGCTAGACGCCATACTCTCCTAGGTTGTGAAACCAAGGCTATGACTACCAAAAGCTATGGATATCAAAGCAAATGGAGACCAAAGCTCTGATACCACTTGTAGGATCGAAAGTATGTCTAGAGGGGGTGATTAGACTACTTGACGAAATAAAACTTATCATTTTCCCAATTTTAGTTCTTGGCAGATTTTAGCAACTTTGGACAAGTCAAGCAAACTTAACACAATTCAATCAAGCATGCAAAGAGTATATGAGCAGCGGAAAGTAAAGCATGCAACTTGCAAGAATGTAAAGGGAAGGGTTTGGAGGATTCAAACGCAATAGGAGACACAGATGTTTTTGTCGTGGTTCCGATAGGTGGTGCTATCGTACATCCACGTTGATGGAGACTTCAACCCACGAAGGGTAACGACTGCGCGAGTCCACGGAGGGCTCCACCCACGAAGGGTCCACGAAGAAGCAACCTTGTCTATCCCACCATGGCCGTCGCCCACGAAGGACTTGCCTCACTAGTGGTAGATCTTCACGAAGTAGGCAATCTCCTTGCCCTTACAAACTCCTTGGTTCAACTCCACAATCTTGTCGGAGGCTCCCAAGTGACACCTAGCCAATCTAGGAGACACCACTCTCCAAGAAGTAACAAATGGTGTGTTTGGCACCTTGGCCCCCTCTACCTATGAAATTCTGATTCCTATGGTTGAAGAAAGTACAGCGTTGTCAATTCAACCTGAAAAAAGGGGATGATGAAATCCTTGCTCTTGTGCATCAAATGATAGTCTCCCGTACACTCAACTCTCTCTCACATGATATGGATTTGGTGGAAAGAAGATTTGAGTGGAAAGCAACTTGGGGAAGGCTAGAGATCAAGATTCATATGGTAAAAATGGAATATCTTGGCCTCAACACAAGTGTAGGTGGTTCTCTCTCAGAAAAGGTAAGTTGGAAGTGTAGGTTCGTTCTGATGGCTCTCACCGCTAATGAAGAGGAGGTGGAGGGGTATATATAGCCTCCACACAAAATCTAACCGTTACACAAAACTTTCCAATCTCGGTGGGACCGAATTGGTAAACTCGGTCGGACCGATTCAGCAAATCTAGTGACCGTTAGGATTTTCAGTGAGACCGAATTTGGTAATAAGCTAACCAGAGAGTTGGTCAGGTAAACTCGATGGGACCGATTCGCTCATTTCGGTGAGACTGAAATGTTACGAAAGGGAAACAGAGAGTTTACATTGCAATCTCGGTGGGATCGAAACATTACGAAGAGAAACAGAGAGATTACAATCCCATCTCGGTGAGACCGAGATCCCTATCGGTGAGACCGATTTGCCTAGGGTTCATGGCAGTGGCTATGACATCTGAACTCGGTGGTGCCGGATAGAAAGAGTCGGTGGGGCCAAGTTTGACTTTTGGTTTAGGTCATATGTGGATGTGAGAAAGTAGTTGAGGGCTTTGGAGCATATGACTAAGCATTTTGAGCAAGAGCCTCATTAAGCAACACCTCATCCCTCCTTGATAGTATTGGCTTTTCCTATAGACTCAATGTGATCTTGGATCACTAAAATAGAAAATGTAGAGTCTTGAGCTTTGAGCTTGAGCCAATCCTTTTGTCCTTATCCCTCAAAAAATCCTTTTGTCCTTAGCATTTTGAGGGGTCCACTTTTCTCATCCATGCCATGCCAATCATTGAGCTTTCCTGAAATATTAATCTTGAAATAGCATTAGCTCAACGAGCTATATGTTGTTAGGAATTACCAAAACCACCTAGGGATAGTTGCACTTTCAGGTTCCAGCACCATCAACCATATTGGAACCAAAGCTCGGGAGGCACCTCCGTGGTGGCATGCAGATCTTTGTAGAGATCATAGATACACAAGATTAGATGATAACCAGAAGACGACGATCCTTGGCGAGACCCTTGCCAAGGAAATCCATGAGACCCCCGGCAAGATCCTTGCTGGGGACGACCGCGTGCCGCAGCAAGACCCTTGTTGGGCCCTCGGCAAGATTCTTGCCGAGGACGCCTGCGGGGCCGCAGCCAGGCCCGTGTCTGCCAAAGACTCCACCACCGCTCCCATACAGCTGCCAGCTCGACTAGCTGGGCAGGCATCTGCGTAGCAGCATGCGGCCTCTACACCAACTCAGCAAGCACCTCCGTGGTGGCATGCAGATCTTCGTGAAGGCTCCACCACCGCGCCAGCCCAACAGCCAGCCAACGTGGCGCTACAACGCCTCGTCAGCTTGGACGCGTGCGTCGGAGCCAGGCAAGGCGATGACAGCTGGGATGAGCTTCTTTGCCGTCCCCAAAGCAAGAGGGGCATGTCGGCAGTGCGTTAAATGCGTTTGTCCGTTGATGCCAGGAGATAGACTCAGCCCCTGTACACCTTTCCACCTCATGTGTGCCACTGTGGCGACCCTTTTTTTTCTATAAAAGGAGGCCCGAGGCGTACTGGAGGGGGATTCAGATCTTTTGGACTAGAGAGCCACCGTAGCTAGTTCAAGAACACAAGAACACCCAAATATACATCAAAGAAGGATTAGGGTTTTACGTGTCTCCGCGGCCCGAACCTGGGTAAACGATTTGTGTGCTGACCGCCAGACCCGCTCTTTGCACAACCCCGCACCCGCCAACCGTAGAAGGGATCCCAGTGACCCCATAGGTGTCGTTATCCACCGACATAGGAAAATAAAGATTGCAAAATGAAATAGATTGGAAACTTATATGATAAAAGATAGACCCGGGGTCCATAGGTTTCACTAGTGGCTTCTCTCAAGATAGCATAAGTATTACGGTGGGTGAACAAATTACTGTTGGGCAATTGATAGAAAAGTGCATAATTATGAGAATATCTAGGCATGATCATGTATATAGGCATCACATCCGTGACAAGTAGACTGAAATGATTCTGCATCTACTA
The DNA here is from genome assembly GCF_018294505.1 of Triticum aestivum. NCBI lineage: Eukaryota > Viridiplantae > Streptophyta > Magnoliopsida > Poales > Poaceae > Triticum > Triticum aestivum. The sequence continues at coordinate 142,173,886 of NC_057806.1, forward strand.
CTATTACTCCACACATCGACCGCTATCCATCATGCATCTAGAGTATTAAGTTCATAAGAACAGAGTAATGCATTAGGCAAGATGACATGATGTAGAGGGATAAACTCAAGCAATATGATATAAACCCCATCTTTTTATCCTTGATGGCAGCAATCCAATACGTGCCTTGCTGCCCCTGCTGTCACTGGGAAAGGACACCGCAAGATTGAACCCAAAGCTAAGCACTTATCCCATTGCAAGAAAGATCAATCTAGTAGGCCAAACCAAACTGATAATTCGAAGAGACTTGTAAAGATAACCAATCATACATAAAAGATTTCAGAGAAGACTCAAATATTGTTCATAGATAAACTTGATCATAAACCCACAATTCATCGGATCTCGACAAACATACCTCAAAAAAAGTTACATCGAATAGATCTCCAAGAAGATCGAGAACATTGTATTGAGATCCAAAGAGAGAGAGAGATGGAGAGAAAGAAGAAGCCATCTAGCTAATAACTATGGACCTGAAGGTCTGAGGTAAACTACTCACACATCATCGGAGAGGCTATGGTGATGATGTAGAAGCCCTCCGTGATCGATTCCCCCTCCGGCGGAGCTCCATAAAAGGCCCCAAGATGGGATCTCTTGGGTACAGAAGGTTGCGGCGATGGAAATAGGGTTTCGTGGTGCTCCTGGATGTTTTCGGGGTGTATAAATATATATAGAAGGAAGAAGTAGGTCGGTGGAGCCACGAGGGGCCCATGAGGGTGGGGGGCCGGGGGCGCGCTAAGGGGGGCAGGTTCGCCTCCCTGCCTCGTGGCCTCCTCGTTGATTTCTTGACGTCCACTCCAAGTCCCCTGGATCACGTTTGTTCCAAAAATAACTCTCCCGAAGGTTTTATTCCGTTTGGATTTCGTTTGATATTCCTTTTCTGCAAAACCCTGAGATAGGCAAAAAACAGCAATTTGCACTGGGCCTTGGGTTAGTAGGTTAGTCCCAAAAATAATATAAAAGTGTATAAATAAGCCCATTAACATCCAAAACAGATAATATAATAGCATGAAACAATCAAAAATTATAGATACGTTGGAGACGTATCACCGTCTCCTGTCCACCTCGCGCCTGACGATCTCCTGGGGAAGGGGCTCCATGGCATCAATTGCACCATACTCCGCAAGCCTCTCGCCATCCGCATTCGCCATATCTTTGGAATAGGCCGCCATGAGCTGGGTGTGGGCGGCCGTGATCTAGGCTTTCGCGGGCCCCGTCGTGGCAAGGTATGCCGCGCAGGAACGGGCGGCTGCTCAAACTCCCTCGGCGATTGCCAACTCTTCGACCGTGGGTTGCTGACCGTTGTCGGAGAAGCTTCGTTTGATTTGTGCGATGACCGCCACGAGCTGGGCGTGCACAGCCTCGACATGGTCGTGGGTGGCCTCCATCAGGGCTAAGGTCGCTGCTGCGGAACGCACAACTGTTGTGTCGCTCTCGCTAGTTCCTATCCTTGAGGCGATGCTACTGCTGCCGCCTGAGAAGCAACAACGACCGTTTGGGCTGCCTTGGCCGCCCGGACGCAGATTGCAGTCGCCCTCATGAAGCTTGTTAGCACGCGCCTGGCGGCTGCGGCCGCGCTCTTGCTAGAGTGGGCCACCGAAGTTGCCCTCACGACTTGGTTCCATGTCCCCATCTTTCACCGGCGATGATTGAACAGTGAAATGATATTTCCAGGAGCGGGCTAGTGTGCTTGACACTTCGACGATGCTCCAAGATATTTGTGCTGCATCTCACATGGTTGGTGGTAATAAACTATGTGTGATCTACTTGATTTTTCGTCTTGATTTGAATTACGTAATGGGGTCACAGCTGCAAAGGATTGTGTTTGAATTGCTAGAACTTTTATCTGCAGTGAACATGCAACTATAGGTGTGTCGTAAATGGATATTTAGGGTCCGTTTGGACGTTTTTATACATTAACTTGGTTTTGCAGGCATTTCAGGTGCATAATTCAAATTTGAACTACATGCACATGCTCCAGTGCATATAAACTGGTTGAAAAATCAAATCTGTGTCCTTGGTTGCATGCTTATGTCCCATGCAAGAAATGGGAATGAATGTCAAACACCTTGCCACCGTCACTCGGCTGCAAACATTGAGATACTTGGTTTTTAAATTCTAGTAAATCCAAAACTAGTCCGAAATTCATGAAACTTGGCATACTATCATGGAGCGGCATCAACATGCCGTGGTAAAAAAAATTGTCTCATTTGGGGCAGGTTTGGGTATAAGCTTCTCCCAAACTAGAGCTTCTCACAACAAGCATGATGGTTTCGGTAGGGAACGTGCCATCTTTGGGGACGAAATGATAACCGTTGCCTCTTATTACTTCCAAAAAATTTCTAGTGTCAACATAGAACAACATCAGTGTTGTGTTTAATTTTGGAAATTTTGGGGTTCGTTTGGACATTTTTATACATTAACTGGGGTTTCTAGGCATTTCATATGCACAATTCAAATTTGAACTACATGCACATGCTCTAGTGCATATAAATTGGTTGAAAAATCAAATCTTTGTCCTTTGGTGCATGCTTAGGTCCCATGCAAGAAATGGGAATGAATTTCAAACACCCTGCCACCATCACTCGGCCGCAAACATTGAGATACTTGGTTTTTAAATTCTAGTAAATCCCAAACTCGTCTAAAATTCATGAAACTTGGCATGCTATCATGGAGTGGCATCAACATGTCGTGGTAAAATATTTGTCCCATTTGGGGCACGTTTGGGTATAAGCGTCTCACAAACCAGAGCTTCTCATAACAAGCGTGATGGTTTCGGTAGGGAATGTGCCACCTTTGGGAATGAAACGATATCCGTTGCCTCTTATTGCTTTCAAAAAATTTTGAGTGTCAACATAGAACAACAGGAGTGTTGTGTTTAATTATTGAATTTTCCGGGGTTCGTTTGGACATTTTTTTATACATTAATTTGGTTTTGTAGGCATTTCAGGTGCATAATTCAAATTTGAACAACATGCACATGCTCCAGGGCATATAAACTGGTTGAAAAACCAAATCCGTGTCCTTGGTTGCATGCTTAGGTCCCATGCAAGAAATGGGAATGAATTTCAAAAACCCTGCCACCGTCACCCGGCCGCAAACATTGAGATACCTGGTTTTTAAATTCTAGTAAATCCAAAACTCGTCTGAAATTCATGAAACTTGGCATGCTATCATGGAGCAGCATTGCTACCTCTTGAGCATGCGTTGGTTTTCCCTTGAAGAGGAAAGGGTGATGCAGCAAAGTAGCATAAGTATTTCCCTCGGTTTTGAGGACCAAGGTATCAATCCAGTAGGAGACAACGCACAAGTCACCTAGTACCTGCACAAACAATCAAGAACGTTGCAACCAACGCGATAAAGGGGTTGTCAGTCCCTTCATGGTCACTCACAAAAGTGAGATCTAATAAAGATAGTAAAGTAAATATTTTTGGTATTTTTGTTGTATAGATTGGAAAGTAAAGATTGCAAATTAGTAAACGAGATGTGATGTAAATAAAAGAGATGCAATATAATAAGAAAGAGAACCGGGGGGCATAGGTTTCACTAGTGGCTTCTCTCAGGATAGCATGTATTACGGTGGGTGAAGAAATTATTGCCGAGCAATTGATAGAAAAGCGCATAGTTATGAAGATATCTAAGGCAATGATCATGAATATAGGCATAACGTCTATGTCAAGTAGATCGAAACAATTCAGCATCTACTACTATTACTCCACACATCGACCGCTATCCAACATGCATCTACAGTATTAAGTTCACAAAAAACAGAGTAACGCATTAAGCAAGATGACATGATATAGAGGGATAAACTCAAACAATATGAACCCCATCTTTTATCCTCGATGGCAACAATACAATACATGCCTTGCTGCTCCTACTGTCACTAGGAAAGGACACCTCAAGATTGAACCCAAAGTTAAGCACTTCTCCCATTGCAAGAAAGATCAATCTAGTAGGCCAAACGAAACCGATAATTCGAAGAGACTTGCAAAGATATCGAATCATGCATATAAGAATCCAGTGAAGAACCAAATAATATTCATAGATAATCTTGTTCATAAACCCACAATTCATCGGATCTCGGCAAACACACCGCAAAAGAGTATTACATCGAATAGATCTCCAAGAACATCGAGCAGAACTTTGTATTGAGAATCAAAGAAAGAGAAGAAGACATCTAGCTAATAACTATGGACCCGAAGGTCTGTGGTAAACTACTCACGCTTCATCGGAGAGGCAATGGTTTTGATGTAGAAGCCCTCTGTGATCGATTCCCCCTCCGGCAGATCGTCAGAAAAGGCCCCAAGATGGGATCTCATGGGTACAGAAGGTTGTGGCGGTGGAAAAGTGGTTTCGTGGCTCTCTGCGATTGATCTAGGGTATAAGAGTATATATAGGCAAAAGAAGTATGTCAATGGAGCTACAAGGGGCCCACGAGGGTGGGGCGCGCCTACCCCCTGGGCGCGCCCTCCTGCCTCGTGGCTGCTTCGTGGAGATCCAGACTTCGACTCCAAGTCTTCTGGATTGCTTTCGGTCCAAGAAATATCATCGTGAAGGTTTCATTCCGTTTGGACTCCCTTTGGTATTCCTTTTCCGCGGAACTCTAAAATAGGCAAAAAATAGAAACTGGCACTGGGCCTCTGGTTAATAGGTTAGTCACAAAAATAATATAAAAGAGCATATTAAAGCCCATTAAACATCCGAAACAGATAATATGATAGCATGTAACAATCAAAAATTATAGATACGTTGGAGACGTATCAAGCATCCCCAAGGTTAATTCCCGCTCGTCCTCGAGTAGGTAAATGATAAAAATAGAATTTTTGATGTGGAATGCTACCTAACATAATTATCAATGTAATTTTCTTTATTGTGGCATGAATGTTCAGATCCGAAAGATTCAAGACAAAAGTTTAATATTGACATAAAAATAATAATACTTCAAGCATACTAATGAAGTAATCATGTCTTCTCAAAATAACATGGCCAAAGAAAGTTCATTCCTACAAAATCATATAGTTTGGCTATGCTCCATCTTCGTCACACAAAATATTCAGATCATGCACAACCCCGATGACAATCCAAGCAATTGTTTCATACTTCAGTATTCTCAAACTTTTTCAACTTTCACGCAATACATGAGCGTGAGCCATGGACACAACACTATAGGTGGAATAGAATGGTGGTTGTGGAGAAGACAAAAAGGAGGAAGATGGTCTCACATCAACTAGGCATATTAATGGGCTATGGAGATTCCCATCAATACATATCAATGTGAGTGAGTAGGGATTGGCATCACTACAAAAAAAGACACATCCGTGACATTTTTGGCCGAACGAATTTTTTTTCTGTCATACATATGACACTTCTATGATGATAATTGTGACAAAACCTGATATCATCATAGATGTGGTGGGCTCCTACTTCTATGACAAAAAATCATGACATAAAATGGGCTTTTCATCCTGGGCGGGCCGGAGACGCGGCTGCATGACATTCTTTGGGCCGTCCATGACAGAAAAAACCGTGCTAGAAGCGAGGGGGAGGAAAATTTCGGGGAGATCCCGGTTACGATGGGAGGTCGGGGGCCGAGCGATGGGCGTTTCTCTTGTACACGTACGCGCGTGTGTGCGAGGCGTTGGCTCTAACTGAACCCGAGCGACGCGTTGGGATCTAACTGAACCCGAGCGATTGCACTGCAGGCTACGCGTTACTGAACCCGAGCGATCGATCGATGGCTGTTAACTGAACCCGATCGAGCGATTCCTTCGCTACTGCTACTAACTGAAGCCGATCGATGTTGCCTCTGGATGAACAGTGAGCGTTGCGGGGGGGGGGGTGGATGAACAGTTCCCGGTGGGGGTGGATGAATAGGACCCCGTGGTGTTGCCTTTGGATGAACAGGACCCCGATCGATCGAGTCGGTTGGGGCTGGATGAAGAGGACCCCGTGGAGGGATGGATGAACAGGACCACCCCGTGGAGGGCAGGATGAACAGTAGATGGTGGAGGGCAGGATGAACAGTAGCCCGTGGAGGGGTGGTTGAATAGGAGACCGTGGAGAGGGCTGGTTGAACAGTAGCCGGTGGAGTAGCGCGCGGTGGAGGCTGGATGAACAGGAGCCCGTGGATGAACAGACGCAGGTGGAGGCTGGAGGAGGTCGACGGTGGATGAACAGTAGCTCGTGGAGGCTGGAGGGGGTCGATGGTGGAGATGAATAGTATCTCGTGGAGTCCCGTTTTGCGGTACGCCACACCCCTCCCGATGAACAGGACACCCGTTTTGACCGTAGCGCTCCAAAACAAGTCCGTTTCCTCCATTTTGCAGTATGCCACACCCCTCCCGATCAACAGGACCCCGTTTCGACCGTAGGAGGTCCGTTTCCTCCGTTTTGCGGTACGCCAGACCCCTCCCGATCAACAGGACCCTGTTCCGAACATAGGAGGTCCGTTTCCTCCGTTGTGCGGTACGCCAGGCCTCGTTTCCATCGCATGTTCTGTCCAAGCCCTCCTGATGAACACGACCACGCATTCCGTTCTGACCCAGCCGATTGGCTCCCACGCGTTCCGTTGCCTCCCCATGAACACGACGCATTCCGTTGCCTCCCCATGAACACGACGACGATGATGTTTCTCCGTTCCGACCCAGCAATGTACACGAGCCATGGCCGTACGTATGCGCGAGTAGGCGTTCGAGACCCCGTGCGTATGTACACATACGTGGCCGTATTTTCTTTCTTGCACCCTGGCAGCTATACGTACGTGTACATGCTACGTGCGCGCCTCTACTACGACACATGCGCGCCTCTACTACGACACGTGCGCGCCTCTACATCGACCAGTATGTACGTACACATTCGCGACCAGAATGACAACGCTACGTACGCTTCGACTAGGTGGGTCCCGACTGTCAGGCACTTCCTTGCCTGCGAAGATGTAGCTGGTGGGTCCTAGCAGTCAGGGGTGAATCATTTTTTTTGCCCGGACGCACTTCCTTGCGTGCGAAGATGTAGCTGGTGGGTCCCAGCAGTCAGGGGGAAACATTTTTTCATGAAATACAGTGGCCCGTCCGGTGGCTCCCAGCTGTCAGGTGGAGGAATCATTATTTTCCGCGTAATAAGGAGGCACTTCCTTGCTGCGGCCGTGGACCCAGCTGTCAGCCTCTCCATGTACAGTCCACGTCCGATGGAAGTCGTTCCTTGACAACTTTGACCACGCCGCGCCAAGAGCACCAGGGCGGTGGACGAAGGCGAGGCCTAGGAAGGGGGCGACACGGAGGCAGGGAATACTCGGCAGTTGATTCCCACGCGGAGGGGAGTACGACTGTACGAGGGTTTACTGGTTCGTCTGCCGTCGCCGGAGAATAACAGCAGGTGTGGGTGAGTAGAGGGATGGCTAGTCCAGCGATGGGAGTACGGTCGGGCGGTGAGGCCTGCGCGGCAGCATAGCCGGCCGTGAGGAGGAGGGAGCAGGCAGTCCCGCCGGCGCTTGTTTGAGCGGCTGGAGCAGGAAGAGCAGAGATTGAAGAAGCACGACGGCCGTTGGATGGACATCCAACAGTCAGTGCTTGTGCGTCAACCTTTTTTTAGGAAAGCCTCAAATCTGTGGAAAATGGCATACAGCCCATCTGCCATTATTTCTAATAATTTGCAGCCCATTTGCTAATTCTTAAGGGTTTTTTTGGAGCCCATATTCTTTTTGTTAGCATTACAGCCCATATTGTGGCAACGGTTAAAAAATTATACGAAATTTTGCATATTTTGGTGCGGTCTGAACTGTTTTTAATCCCGAAATTTTGACTCACATTCAAACTGATTTTAAAAAATAAATGTATATCAATATAAAATCCAACAAATTCTCCATGCATAAAAATTAATCTAATTTAAAATCTTGAAATGAAAAAAATATATTTGAAACTAATTGCCGATTTGATGTGTTTTAAAAATGTACATCCCATTTCTCATTACTGATGGGCCATTTTCTCGGCCAGTCGAATGAAAGCTCTCCTCGTCTTGAAAGATTTGCAGCCCAACAGGCCTGACAAAGCGACTTACTTGGCAAATCACAAAAAAAACTGTGTTGTGGCCGTGGACCCAGCTATCAGCCTCTCCACGTACAGTACTCTTCTGATGGAAGTCGTTCTTTGACCATGTTGACCACGCCGCGCGGAGAGCACCACGGCGGTGGACGACGGCGAGGCCTAGGAAGGGGACGATGCGACAGTGGAAGCCCGCGCGGAGAGTACTACGAGGGTTCACTGGTTCGGCTGCGGTGTGAGGCTGACGTCGCCGCAGGGCCTGGCCAGCTGTGGGAATAGTAGGGGGCGGTGAGGCCTCTGCGGCAGCACAGCCGGCCACGGGAGGCAGGAGCATGCGGCACGACCGGCGCTGCTTTGGGCGGCTGGAGCAAGAAGACCAGAGGTTGAAGAAGCACTACGGCCGTTGGATGGACATCGTACAGTCACTGGAGCTAGAATCATTCATATTGACTAAGTTCACAAAGCCCTTCATCCCCGTCAACTTAGTAGGCCCACAAGTTAGCCTCCCAGTAAGGTGGGTCCCAGCTAGCCGGGGGAGTATTCATTTTTTGTGCGTAATAAGGAGGCACTTCCGGTGGGTCCGAGCTGACAGCGGGGGGAACATTTTTTTTGCTAAATACGGTGGCCCGTCCGGTGGGTCCCAGCAGTCAGGGGGAAACGATTTTTTCGCAAAATACGGGTGGCCCGTCCGGTGGGTCCCTGCTGTCAGGTGGAGGAATCATTATTTTCCGCGTAATAAGGAGGCACTTCCTTGCTGCTACCGTGGACCCAGCTGTCAGCCTCTCCACGTACAGTCCACGTCCGATGGAAGTCATTCCTTCCACATTGACCACGCCGTGCCGAGAGCACCAAGGCGGTGGACAACGGCGAGGCCTAGGAAGGGGACGACGCGGAGCCGGTGAAGACGCGGCAGTGGATGCCCACGTGGAGAGGAGTATGAGGGTTCACTCGTTTGGCTGCGGTGTGAGGCTGCCGTCGCCGCAGGGCCTGGCCAGCGGTGGGAATAGTAGGGGGCGGTGAGGCCTCCACGGCAGCATAGTCGGCCACGGGAGGCAGGAGCAGGCAGCACAACCGGCGCTGCTTTGGGCGGCTGGAGCAAGAAGACCAGAGGTTGAAGAAGCACTACGGCCGTTGGATGGACATCGTACGGTCACTGCAGCTAGAATCGTTTATATTGACTAAGTTGAAAAAGCCCTTGGTACGTCAACTTAGTAGGCCCACAGGTCAGCTTCCGAAATGGTGCGCCCCAGATGTCAGGGGGAGGAATCATTTTTTGGGCGGGTGAAGCTAGAATATCCAAGATTGAAGAAGAAGCACGGCATCCGTTGGATGGACATCCAACGGCCACTGCTGCTAGAACCGTGTGTTGACTATAAGTTGACAAAGCCTTGCATACGCGTCAACTTTGTTTTTTTAGGGGACGCGTCAACTTAGTAAGGCCAGAAGTGTGTGGCAGAGAACTTATAGCCCATTTGAGATTTGTAAGAATCTGTAGCCCATTTTGAATTCTAATGGAATTTACTACAGCCCATTTACAGTTTGTTAAAAGTATAGCCCATTTCAACCAACCGTTCAAAACAGAATTCAATAAAATTTCCCACATTTTGATGGGATCCGAAATATTTTTATCCCGAAATTTCTAGTCAGATTAAATACAATTTCAATATAAATTTATATTACGTAAAAATCCAACGAAACATTGCACTCGCAACAATTAATGAAATTAAAATTTTCAATATCCAAAAATAATTTTATAAAGTAATCACGTGTTTGGTGCATTTTTTATAGTTACTGCCCAGTTTTTATAATTACATCCCATTTATTATTTTTTAAAGCCCATTTTCTTGTTAAGCCTAATGCATCCCTCCTAGGAAAGATTTGCAGCCCAGCGGGGCGGAGAATAACAACTTGACCTTGCCTGAGTATTCCTAAAAAAATTATAGCTGGGCTAGCCATTTTCAGCTTGAAAAAAATTAATATCTGGGCTGGATATCTGGCCTGGGCTAGACGGGCCACAGCCCGCCCAATTAATACCTGCAGCGATGTTTTCATTGTTGTTCAAAGGAGAAAAATTAATATGTGGGCTAAACATTGAAAAACTCTGGAGTGCTCACACCTCAAAAACACAAATACTGCTCGAGCTGCTTGGTCCCAGCTGTCGGCCGCTTCTTGTGCAATTCTCTCATTTATTGACTAGTACTACATAGGTTGACAATGGTGTGGGACCGTGATGTCAGGAAACCAGGGGAAGCAAAATAAATAACTCCAGCGAGCGCTTCCACCTCTGCCTCGTTGTCTCCTGTGGAAACCCCTTTCCTCCCTTTTTTTTGCTCGGGCAAGGACCAATGCATGCAGCACGTCCATGCGGTTATTAGGCAAGAAATAAAAGCGTTTTGCATGCTATGAATTACGATGGCCTGCATGGGTAGCTAATAAGGCATCCTCTTAACTGCTGTGATTAAATGTTGTGTTTAGAAGAGAGAAATATTCTTCTTTTCCACCAATCTGCTTGCACCTAGGTCGTGATGCACCTTCTAATACGACTTATTCACCTAGACGGAGGGAGTATAGTTATATATATATATAAAATAAGGAGTCACTTGCATATGTGGGGCTATGGACCTGGTGGGTCCCCATTGTCATCCTCTCCAAGTAAAGTCATCTCCTCGCCCCCGCGCGCTTTCCGCCCGAAACAGTCAGCGCCGCCTGCCCCACTTCCCGGTGCAGGCGATTGCTCCGCCTTCAAACGACACAAGTGTTGTCCGTCCGTCCATCTGCCACCCACATTAATGATACGCAGTTGCCGAGGCGGCTACTCCGGCGCCACACGTCCGCCCCTCCGCCCGCCCACCATTGCTATATAAACTGCTGCGCTGGCCATAGCCGCAGTCATCCGCATTCGTTCCCTTTCTCCTGTCCACACCACTACTACCCACCATGGCTTCCTCACGCTCCAGCGCTCTTCAGGACGGGCAAACGACGGACCACAAGGAGATGGCAGCCATTGCTGCCGACCGGCTGGCCGGTAGGCAGCCGGAGGACAATGACGTCCCAATGGAGAACATGGTAGTCAACGATCCGGCCCCAACCCCCTCCTCCGCGCCATCCTCGCGTGGTGCATTGCACCATGACCATCGGCGAGGCCCGTGCCCAATATATGGACAGTGTGAGGCAGATGCGTCAGGAGCAATTACGGGAGGCGCAGGCCGACGCCGCCTACAACCACCATCTCCTCCAGGAGCATCTGCAGGCGGAGGAGCAGATCACCGCGGAGCGGGCGGAGCAGGAGGCGCTGCTCGACTCGTACCGCTCCGCCCTCAAGGGCCGCCTCGAGCGCTGGCAGGAGCCCGTGCGAGTGGCGGAGGCTGCAGCCGCCTACAAAGAGGCTAGCAAAGAGGGCGATGAAGCGGGCGAGGCGCTGTTTGGCGAGACCGAGGATGAGGCAGAGGACAATGCCGGCTCCGATGAGTCCCCGCTCCGCTGGCATCGACGAGGCCCTGCTCCGCCGAGGCCCCGCGGTGACAACAACGAGGCAGAGGACACCGCCGGCTCCGCCGAGGCCCCGCCCCGCCAACAACGAGGCAGAGGACATCGCCGGCTCAGCCGAGGCCCCACCCTGCCGGCAACGCGGGGGAGGATTTCCACCGCTCCGCTGAGGCTCCGCCCGCCGGCAATGAGACAGAGGACATCGCCGGCTCCGCCGAGGCCCCGCCCCGCTGCCAATGAGGCCGCGCCACATAGAAAACGAGGAAGAGTAGAACATGGTAGGTCGCCGCCGCTCGGGTCCAAGCAAGGCCACCGCTGCTACCCTCATGTTGAAGCCAAGCTAGGCGGGTTGACCATTGACGGCAGGTTAGCTTCTTGGCGGCGATGTGGAGTCGGGGAGTTCTGCTGGAGAATAACGCTGCTTCTACTTAACTGCTGGTGTAGTTGGCTGACTGACACGTGGGCCCAACAGGCCACATGTCAGTTACGCAACTGCACCTGCAGTTAAGTCACTGAAGCTTCCGTTCGGCTCAGCGGGACATAGGTGGGTAGCTTCGGTTAATTAATTATACCTCCAGCGCACCCCTTTTTAGTTGAAGAATGTATGAAATGTAATGAAATCTGGCATGTTTATATGAAATCCGACTGTGTATGAATGAATTTATTTCGATTAGTTTGAATTCTTGTATCACTGGCATTGGATGAACATGCAAAACAATATGTACTAGCATTATTCCCAGGGTGATCACCTCGTTTGCAGCAGTTTCACATGTACTCCCTCCGGTCCTTTCTAGTCTGCATACAAGTTTTGTCTGCAGTCAAAGTATCTCTACTTTGACCAATCTTATACAAAAAAGTATGCACTTTCACAATGTGCGAAGTAAAAAGGAACAGAAGGAGTACAAAGAGTTTGAGCAGGTTTTTAGCGTTTCTGTACATTGCAATCAAACACACAGGCCTGGCAATTCATAGAGAACATTCAAAACAATCGATTATTATGCATCTCAGCGACTCACATGTCAGAGGTAATGTTTACTTCACAACTAAAGAATAAAGAAAAAATTGATCGACCCTGCTGACAGCAAGGGTGTCCCATTCGAAAATATCAAACGCATGTCTTGATAAAATCAATGAGCAAAATTTTACAAGGTTGTCCCATTCCAAAATATCAAATGCCTACGATTTGTGGAATGGGCAGGGTTTGCCATCAGTTCGTACATTGACATGGCACCTCGTGCTAAATAAACCAGTTGTTCTTTTTGTGCAGTTCCACCAAAATCAACCAAATTCGCGCGCAGCCTGTATGATTTCGCCCTTATATGTTGCAACGCCTTGAACTTATCGTCACCTCCTTTCTTGTGGTGGAAATGAATTATTCGATGTATTCATGAACATTTTGTGCAGTTCCCATTGAAATCAAGCTGAGCACCCCTGTTTGCACAAATACAAAAAAGTGATTAGTATAGAGCAAACTGTACTATGAATTGACAGTTTCAACAGGCACATACATGGTCCATGTAGAGCACACTTTTAGAAAAATGGAACTCGCCAGAAAGAATCCCTAGAACAACATTGTACGCGTGCATCACAGCAAAAAAATGGAGATTTTTTCAGTCCTTATGAGCTGAAGTTAGTTTGGTCTTGTGGGGAGTAATGTAATGTAACGCCCTCGATGCGGCTATATCTCCCACATGTCGAAGCACGACTTAGAGGCATAACCGCATTGAAAGCAATGTTGCAAGTGAGGTAATCTTCACACAATCCATGTAAATAAATAAAGGGGAAAGGATACATAGTTGGCTTAAAATCGCCACTTCACACAATACATGAATAAAGCATTACATTCATCCAAATACACTCAAGGTCCGACTATGGAACCAAAATAAAAGAAGACTACCCCAAATGCTACACAGATCCCCGATCGACCCCAACTGGCCACCACTACTAATCAACTGGAAACGAAACAAGACTATGAACACGATCTTCAACAAGCCCTCCTTGAGTTGGGTTGCGTCACCTGCACGGTTCAACGGCACCTGCAAGCTGGTTTTGGAAGTATCTGTGAGTCACGGGGACTCAGCAATCTCACACCCTCGCGATCAAGACTATTTAAGCTTATAGGTAAGGTAAAGGTATGAGGTGGAGCGGCAGCAAGCGACTAGCATATATGGTGGCTAACATACGCAAACGAGAGTGAGAAGAGAAGGCAAAAGCAAGGTCGATGAACTATGATCAAGAAGTGATCCTAGAACAACCTACGTTAAGCATTACTCCAACACCGTGTTCACTTTCCGGACTCCGCCGAGAAGAGACCGTCATGGTTACACACGCGGTTGATGTATTTTAATTAAGATCAACTTCAGGTTTTCTACAACCGGACATTAACAAATTCCCATCTTCCCATAACCGTGGGCACGGCTTTCAAAAGTTCAAATCCCTGCAGGGGAGTCCCAACTTAGCCCATCACAAGCTCTCACGGTCAACAAAGGATATTCCTTCTCCCAAGACATTCCGATCAGACTCGGCATCCCGGTTACAAGACATCCTCGACAATGGTAAAATAAGTCCAGCAACACCGCCCGAATGTGCCGACAAATCCTGATAGGAGCTGCACATATCTCGTTCTCAGGGCACACTCAGATGAGCGCTCCATACAACTAAAACCAAACCTCGAGTTTCCCCGAGGGGGCGCTGCACAGGGCTCTAGTTTGGACCAACACTCAGAGGAGCACTGGCCCGAGGGAGTTTAAATAAAGATGACCCTCGGGCTCCGGATACCCAAGGGAAAAAGAGGCTAGGTGGCAAATGGTAAAACCAAGGTTGGGCATTGCTGGAGGAGTTTTATTCAAGGCGAACTGTCAAGGGGTTCCCATTATAACCCAACCGCGTAAGGAACGGAAAATCCGGCAACATAACACCGATATGACGGAAACTAGGGCGGCAAGAGTGGAACAAAACACCAGGCATAAGGCCGAGCCTTCCACCCTTTACCAAGTATATAGGTGCATTAATTAAATAAGAGAATATTGTGATATCCCAACAAATAAACATGTTCCAAGAAGGAACAACATCTCCATGTTCCAACAAGGAACAAGCATCATCTTCACCTGCAACTAACAACGCTATAAGAGGGGCTAAGCAAAGCGGTAACATAGCCAAACAACGGTTTGGTAGGACAAGGTGGGTTAGAGGCTTGGCTTAACAATATGGGAGGCATGATAAGCAAGTGGTAGGTATCGCAGCATAGGCATAGCAAAAGAGCGAGCAACTAGCAAGCAAAGATAGAAGTGATTTCGAGGGTATGGTCATCTTGCCTGAAATCCCGCAAGGAAGAAGAACGAGTCCATGAAGAAGACAATCGGTCGTAGTCGAACGGGTCCTCACAAACGCGACGTTATCGGAACCAACCCAAAGAACCAACACCAGAAAGAAGCACACAACATAGTAAACAACCAACACATAAACAAGGCATGATATGCGGTATGCGATGCATATGCATGATTTGGAAAGGAAAGATTGAAAATGGCCTCAACTTGGAAATCCAAGAGTGCCACTAGAAAGAGGAGTTGATTTCGGTTGAAATCGATATAAAGATCACCGGAATCGGATGCACGGTTTGGAAATGGCAAGCAAAACAAATATGGCACCGGTCTGCGATAATCAGCAAATGGCCATCTAAATGCATCGATATAAAAATGCTACAGCACTCAATCATGGCAAAAAAATACATGGAAGGGATCCACTCATGATGCTTGAGAAAAGATAAACACTGAGCTACGGCTAAATCACTCATTAACAGGTTCAAACAAGCATGGCAAAAGTGCAAAAGGTAACAGGTTTTAGACTTAGTGAAATTAACAGCATATCAGGAATTTATCATCAGGAAGCAATGTTTAGAGCATGAAAACTACATGCTACAGGAACATATCATGGAAAAGCAAGGCATGGCATGAAGCTACGCAAAGCATATAACAAAAGTCCCTTAGTGACCATGAGCCAAAAGGGGTCAGAAAATACAATTGCAAGCATGTGAACATAGCAAAAACATAAACAGATTCAGACTTAGTGAAAAACTGAAGAATGGCAAAACAGATTAACAAGTAGGCATGTTTACAAGCTCGATGCACTCACTACAAATCATTGCATGACAAACTAAGCATACGCCCAGCAAGAAAACATGGCATAGAAGCTAGACATGGCAAGAACAACAACATAGCATGCACGGATCAATAACAAGAAGCTTGGCAAAATTGCAAAACATGTTCATAATCTGCCAGGAACATTTTATAGCAAAAGTAGAGCTCGATTGACTCAAGCTAGGGTGCTCCATAATTGCAACCAAAGATATGGATGGAAAGAGCACCACAATATCTACAAAACATCCTTACTGATCATGCTCAAAAGAGGCACGAATCACTAGGAAACAACATGAACATATGGCATAAAAACAATAACAGGACAAGGACTTAGTGAAATTCTAAGTCCCTGAAATAAGCATTATTGAGTAAGCTACTTTGCATGCTTGTGCTAGTCACCACAAATATCACAAAAATACATGGCATACACCCCTGTAAAGATGGCATGGCATATAACAAAACACATGTAGAGCTCAGGATCATAGCATGCACACATTAATCATGGCAAAAATGACAAAATGCCATTTGCTGAAACAGATCTGACATAATCATCACATAGCCCTCTTCCAACAGCATTTCGGGCATCAAGATGAGCTCAAAAGAAAATGATGCAGTGAGATGAAATAATGTACTCGTCGAGGCGAACATTTTGATATGCTACAATCACGAATCGGAGCTACGATGAGGGAGTTATGGCATGTCAAAGTATGCAAAAATTCTAGGGTTAGGGACGAAAAAGTCAACTGGATCTGGAACCAGATCTGACGGGTACTGTAGCTGCACGTGGCCTGACGATGCTCACCGGAGTCGCCGGAGTTCGTCGAAGAATGAGGTGGCCGGAGAGTGCTGCGAGGAGGCGAGGAGGTTGCCGAAGAGGACCGGACGGCGGAGGGCGGCGCGGGCGTGGCGGCTCCGGCCGGACGCGCGAGGCAGCGCGGCGGCGAGCTCGTTCCGGCGAGGCGCGAAGGCAGCGGGCAGTGGAGGCGGCGCACGGTGGCGGCGCGGCCCTGGTGCGGGAGACGGCGCGCGTTGCAGGAGGCGGCGCGGCGGGCGGCGTTGGAACAGCGGCGGGGACAGGTGGCAAGCGTGGATTCGCTGCGGCGGGTGGTTGGACGTGTCCGGCCGCCGGGCGGACATGTCCGGCAGCGCGGGAAGGGAAAATTAGGGTTCATCCGTGAAAATGGAGGGGAAGGCACCTATTTATAGGTAAAGGGAGCTAGGGGAGTCCAAATGAGGTGCGGTTTTTGGCCACGCGATCGTGATCGAACGATCAAGATGATGGAGGGCGTTTAGGTGGGTTTTGGGCCACTTTGGGAGGGTGCTGGGCTGCAACACACACGAGGCCTTTTCGGTCCTTCGGTTAACCGTAGGGGTAGCAAACGAAGTACAAATGGTACAAAACTTGACAGGCGGTCTACCGGTAGTAAACCAAGGCCGCATGACAAGTCTCGGTCCAAACCGAAAACGTTTAACACCCGCACACGAAAAGAGGTAGAAAGGGACACCGGATGACATAGGAGCGCTGGATTGCAAAATGTACAAAGGGGAAAAAGCTCGGATGCATGAGACGAACATGTACGTAAATGCAATGCACATGATGACATGATATGATATGCATGACACGCAAGCAATGAACAGGCAACAACAGTGAATAACTAGAAGACACCTGGCACATCGGTCTCGGGGCGTTAGAACACTCCACCACTACGAGAGGATCTCGTCCCGAGATCTAGAATGGCACCGGAGGGACAACGGAAGAGAAAGAGGAGAGGTAAAACTAAGTTGCTTCTTTGAAAAACGAGTGAAACCATGAGCCTTGAGAGGTTGAACAAATTGCAAGAAAGAAGGCAACAAAGAAGAACAAGGTTGAAAGCACTCCGTTAAGAAAGGGGAAAAGAAAGAACCGATTCGGGTAGCACTTCGGTTGAAAAGATATGAAAGACCTGATAAAATGAAAGAGCTTGAGCAAAGGGACACGACACTCCGGTTAAAAGGACAAGCATGAAAAGAACAGGATCCTGACAAGAACAAGAAGAAGGTTTGAAGAGAGCAGCATCACAATGCCTCCGGAACAAAAGTAAGAATGGAATGAACGAAGGGAAAACGAGAGCACGCTTACAAAAAATGCTAGAACGGAGTTGTTGGAAAACCAACAACGAAAATAATAAGCTTGATATGGTCTTATGGAATACATCTCAAATTATGAGGTGACAACCTGCCACTCACGGGAAAAAGAATTGGATTGATAAGAACAAGGAGACGAGAAGCTATCTCACCGAGAGGATAAATGAAGAACTTGGATCATTGATAAACACCATAAGAGCGACAATCCTTAAGGAAAGCTTTAGGTGAAATATTACCCAAGATAATTCCAACGAAGAGGTTGATGGATTTAAAATATCTCATTCTTGTGAATGAAAAGTTATATATTACCACCTCAAAGATAAGGAAGAACAACTGCACTCCGGACAGAAAGATGAAGAATGCTTGAGCTCCTCTGAAAAGAATCTCAGAGAACACTTCTTGACAGAATTAAATCCTTGATGAACAATCATGTAGAACCTCCATGAATAACTTTGGTAACAAAGGATAACGAGAAGAAAGGGAAGAGAAGCTGAAAACACAAGGTGAATCCTTGTCATGATTTACATGAATCCTGTGGTGCAATAATTGAAAAAGGTTGGAACTCCGGGAAAAAGAGAAGATGAAACAATAGAAATCAGGAATTTGATGAGCCTCCGGAATAAGGAATTAATCACTTGGATGGAACGAGAATAAGAATTACATTATGCTTATCCTTCACCAATTTAAATTGATGACAATCAACGGATTTGACATATTACTTATTCTCGTAGAAAAAAATTAAGAGAGAATGTCTTCCATGAACCACCGGTAGGATGAAACAACGAATGAATTAATATGATAACCATGGAAGAGAATCTTGAACGAACCACCGTAAGAACTGAAAAACGAACGAAGTAAAGGGATGAATCACCGGGTAAGAACTGTGAAATGAACGAAGATACTTGAGACAATCTAGATACATGAGAACGGAGGGATGACGACTGATTAGAGAATATTTGAATGATGCACCGGTAAGATTGGAGAATGATAACTAAAAGCTGAGAAGGAATAAACCTGAATTGATGGACTCCAGATAGGTGAAAGGAATTCTCACAATGAAAACAATTATGAGAGGATAGTATTAAGCTAGAACCACTAATCTTGAAGAGAACGGATAAGGATTTAAGAGGAACTCTTCTTCGGTCTTCAAAATCTGAGAATGATGACAAGAAACACCACCATGAATCGTTATGATACTCCGAGATGAAACTTAGAAAGGTTGAACCAACAACGAAAAGAATATGAAAGAGCTTGGAGAAAGACATATGGCTGATGAAAATTCATTCTTACGTCACACTTCGAAAAGAATTGATGGTAGCTCCGGGAAAATAGAAGATTCGGGTAAGATCCTGGAAAAAGACCTGTGGGTTAGGGCCCACTCAAAAGATACACCGTAGAACGATTTAAAAAGAAAGAAGCACCGCTTGAATTAAATGGCTAGAATGAGATAACAACCTCGAAAGAGCTTGAGCAAATGCAGAGTGGAAACGCGAATCTTCAAGATATCTTGAGTACTCCGGAACGATTGAATAGCGAGAGATGGATGATTAAGAATTGCACCGGCACGAGAAAAACATTTGATCCGAGGAAAGGATATGATCGACAAAAGCTTGAGTTGGAACCACCGGAGAAGAAAAAAAATGAAGAATGATGAACTTGAAACTCCGCTAGTATCTTCCTGATAATCAACGGATAAGAATATTGACGGAAAAGAATGGAGAGACTTCACATCAATAAGATGGACACTCGATTAAGAAATTCGAGTCCTTGAAGAAAAAGGGTGGGCGGGCGGAAAATAACAAAGGTAACTTGAGACGAATGAAACAATCAATGTTGAGAAGACTTGAGTCGATCTTGCAGATATTGAAAAGATCGGATCCACTTGAAGAGAAACTCGCTGGTTGAAAAAGGATTGACATGACAAACTTGATGATCAAGAAGGATTAGTATTCTCAAAGAAATATGAGAACACCATTTAGAAAGGGTATGGAATCAACACTTGACTTCGAAGCAACTCGAATACCACAACTCAAAACAAAGCAAAGGATTGGCTCGCAGAATAAGCCAGAAATACTCGCGTGATCCTAAATTTTTTTAGTGAAATTTGAGAAGAGAATAGTCAAAACTCTATGTCCGGATGCCTCACCAGAGCGACGAAGGGACTGAGGAGTAAAAAGGATTCCTAACTCTCCGATATATATAATTCCTAAATGACTCAAAACATTTTTCTAGACTCAACAACGCCAATGATTCGATCAAGCAGAGGCCTCCTAAGGTCGGGTAAGGCTCTGATTACCAACTTGTAACGCCCTTGATGCGGTTATATCTCCCACGTATCGAAGCACGACTTAGAGGCATAACCGCATTGAAAGCAATGTCGCAAGTGAGGTAATATTCACACAACCCATGTAAATAAATAAAGGGGAAAGGATACATAGTTGGCTTACAATCGCCACTTCACACAATACATGAATAAAGCATTACATTCATCCAAATACACTCAAGGTCCGACTGCCGAACCAAAATAAAAGAAGACTACCCCAAATGCTACACAGATCCCCGATCGACCCCAACTGGGCTCCACTACTGATCAACTGGAAACGAAACAAGACTATGCACACAATCTTCAACAAGCTCCTCCTTGAGCTGGGTTGCATCACCTGCACGGTTCAACGGCACCTGCAAGCTGGTTTTGGAAGTATCTGTGAGTCACGGGGACTCAGCAATCTCACACCCTCGTGATGAAGACTATTTAAGCTTATAGGTAAGGTAAAGGTATGAGGTGGAGCTGCAGCAAGCGACTAGCATATATGGTGGCTAACATACGCAAACGAGAGCGAGAAGAGAAGGCAAAAGCACGGTCGATGAACTATGATCAAGAAGTGATCCTAGAACAACCTACGTCAAGCATTACTCCAACACCGTGTTCACTTCCCGGACTCCGCCGAGAAGAGACCGTCACGGTTACACACACGGTTGATGTATTTTATTAAGATCAACTTCAGGTTTTCTACAACCGGACATTAACAAATTCCCATCTGCCCATAACCGCGGGCACGGCTTTCAAAAGTTCAAATCCCTGCAGGGGAGTCCCAACTTAGCCCATCACAAGCTCTCACGGTCAACGGAGGATATTCCTTCTCCCAAGACATTCCGATCAGACTCGGCATCCCGGTTACAAGACATCCTCGACAATGGTAAAACAAGTCCAGCAACACCGCCTGAATGTGCCGACAAATCCCGATAGGAGCTGCACATATCTCATTCTCAGGGCACACTCAGATGAGCGCTCCATACAACTAAAACCAAGCCTTGATTTTCCCCGAGGGGGCGCTGCACAGGGCTCTATTTTGGACCAACACTCAGAGGAGCACTCGCCCGGGGGGGTTTAAATAAAGATGACCCTCGGGCTCCGGAAACCCAAGGGAAAAAGAGGCTATGTGGAAAATGGTAAAACCAAGGTTGGGCATTGCTGGAGTTTTATTCAAGGCGAACTATCAAGGGGTTCCCATTATATCCCAACCGCGTAAGGAACGCAAAATCCGGGAACATAACACCGATATGACGGAAACTAGGGCGGCAAGAGTGGAACAAAACACCAGGCATAAGGCCGAGCCTTCCACCCTTTACCAAGTATATAGGTGCATTAATTAAATAAGAGAATATTGTGATATCCCAACAAATAAACATGTTCCAAGAAGGAACAACATCTCCATGTTCCAACAAGGAACAAGCATCATCTTCACCTGCAACTAACAACGCTATAAGAGGGGCTAAGAAAAGCGGTAACATAGCCAAACAACGGTTTGGTAGGACAAGGTGGGTTAGAGGCTTGGCTTAACAATATGGGAGGCATGATAAGCAAGTGGTAGGTATCACAGCATAGGCATAGCAAAAGAGCGAGCAACTAGCAAGCAAAGATAGAAGTGATTTCGAGGGTATGGTCATCTTGCCTGAAATCCCGCAAGGAAGAAGAACGAGTCCATGAAGAAGACAATCGGTCGTAGTCGAACGGGTCCTCACAAACGCGACGTTATCGGAACCAACCCAAAGAAGCAACACCGGAAAGAAGCACACAACATAGTAAACAACCAACACATAAACAAGGCATGATATGCGGTATGCGATGCATATGCATGATTTGGAAAGGAAAAATTGAACGTGGCCTCAACTTGGAAATCCAAGAGTGCCACTAGAAAGAGGAGTTGATTTCGGTTGAAATCGATATAAAGATCACCGGAATTGGATGCACAGTTTGGAAATGGCAAGCAAAACAAATATGACACCGATCTGCGATAATCAGCAAATGGCCATCTAAATGCATCGATATAAAAATGCTACAACACTCAATCATGGCAAAAAAATACATGGAAGGGATCCACTCATGATGCTTGAGAAAAGATAAACATTGAGCTACGGCTAAATCACTCATTAACAGGTTCAAACAAGCATGGCAAAAGTGCAAAAGGTAACAGGTTTCAGACTTAGTGAAATTAACAGCATATCAGGAATTTATCATTAGGAAGCAATGTTTAGAGCATGAAAACTACAAGAAACACGAACATATCATGGAAAAGCAAGGCATGGCATGAAGCTACGCAAAGCATATAACAAAAGTCCCTTAGTGACCATGAGCCAAAAGGGATCAGAAAATACAATTGCAAGCATGTGAACATAGCAAAAACATTAACAGATTCAGACTTAGTGAAAAACTGAAGCATGGCAAAACAGATTAACAAGTAGGCATGTTTATGAGCTCGATGCACTCACTACAAACATTGCATGACAAACTAAGCATACGCCCAGCAAGAAAACATGGCATAGAAGCTAGACATGGCAAGAAAAATAACATAGCATGCACGGATCAATAACAAGAAGCTTGGCAAAATTGCAAAACATGTTCATAATCTGCCAGGAACATTTTATAGCAAAAGTAGAGCTCGATTGACTCAAGCTAGGGTTCTCCATAATTGCAACCAAAGACATGGATGGAAAGAGCACCACAATATCTACAAAACATCCTTACTTATCATGCTCAAAAGAGGCACGGATCACTAGGAAACAACATGAACAAATGGCATAAAAACAATAACAGGACAAGGACTTAGTGAAATTATAAGTCCCTGAAATCAGCATCATTGAGTAAGCTACTTTGCATGCTTGTGCTAGTCACCAAAAAGATCACAAAAATACTTGGCATACACCCCTGTAAAGATGGCATGGCATATAACAAAACACATGTAGAGCTCAGGATCATAGCATGCACACATTAATCATGGCAAAAATGACAAAAGGCCATTTGCTGAAACAGATCTGACATAATCATCACATAGCCCTCTTCCAACAGTATTTCGGGCATCAAGATGAGCTCAAAAGAAAATGATGCAATGAGATGAAATGATGTACTCGTCAAGGCGAACATTTCGATATGCTACACGCACGAATCGGAGCTAAGATGAGGGAGTTATGGCATGTCAAAGTATGCAAAAACGCTAGGATTAGGGACGAAAAAGTCAACCAGATCTGGATCCAGATCTGACGGGTACTGTAGGTGCACACGGCCCGAGGATGCTCATCGGAGTCGTCGGAGTTCATCGGAAAACAAGGTGGCTGGAGAGTGATGCGGGGAGGCGATGAGGTTGCCGGAGAGGACCGGACGGCGGAGGGCGGCGCGGCGGCTCCGGCCGGACGCGCGAGGCGGCGCGGTGGCGAGCTCGCTCCGGCGAGGCGCGAAGGCGGCGGGCGGTGGAGGCGGCGCACGGCGACGGCGGCGCGGGCAGCCGGCACGGTGGCGGCGGGGAGCCGGCGGGCGGCGCGGCCCTGGTGCGGGAGGCGGCGCACGATGCAGGAGGCGACGCGGCTCTAGGCCAGCGCGGGCCCCGGATGGGCTCCGCGGGCTGGCGGCGATGGAACGGCTGCGGGGACAGGTGGCAAACGCGGATTCGCTGCGGCGGGTGGTTGGATGTGTCCGGCCGCCGGGCGGACATGTCCGGCGGCGCGGGGAGGGTAAAATTAGGGTTCATCCGCGAAAATGGAGGGGGAGGCACCTATTTATAGGTAGAGGGAGCTAGGAGATTCCAAATGAGGTGCGGTTTTTGGCCACGCGGTCGTGATTGAACGACCGAGGTGATAGAAGGGGTTTAGGTGGGTTTTGGGCCACTTTGGAGGGGTGTTGGGCTGCAACACACACGAGGCCTTTTCGGTCCCTCGGTTAACCATTGGAGTATCAAACGAAGTCCAAATGGTACGAAACTTGACAGGCGGTCTACTGGTAGTAAACCAAGGCCGCATGACAAGTCTCGGTCCAATCCGAAAACGTTTAACACCCGCACATGGAAATAGGTAGAAAGGGACACCGAAGGACATAGGAGCGCCGGATTGCAAAACAGACAACGGGAAAAAGCTCGGATGCATGAGACGAACATGTATGCAAATGCGATGCACATGATGGCAATGATATGAGATGCAAGACACGCAAGCACAGACAAAGCAACACAACGAATAACTGGAGGACACCTGGCACATCGTTCTCGGGGCGTTACAACACTCCACCACTACGAGAGGATCTCGTCCCGAGATCTAGAATGGCACCGGAGGGAAAAACGGAAGAGAAAAGAAGAGGTAAAACTAAGTTGCTTCTTTGACAAACGAGTGAAACCAAATAACCTTGAAAGGTTAAGCCATTTTGAGAAAAGAACACAACAAAGATGAACAAAGTTGAAAACACTCCGTTAGGAAAGAAGGAACAAGGAAGAACAAATTCGAACAACACTCCGGTTAAATGGATAAGCAAAGGAAAAGGACGCGGTCCTGACAAAACAAGAAGATGGGTTGAAGAAAGCAACATCACGATGGCTCCAGAACAAAAGAATAGAAGATTGATAATTGAGACAAGAGAATGTAGAAGAAAAAGGCAACTTCTACCACAAAAGATCTTGAAAAGCCATCCTCGGGAGAAAAGTCGAACAGAGTTGTTGGAAATCCAACAACTAAAAAGGATAAGCTTGATATGGTCTTATGGAATACATCTCAAAATATGAGGTGACAACCAGCCACTTACGGGAAAAAGAATTGGATTGATATGAACAATGAGACGAGAAACTTATTTCACCGGGAGGATAAAAGAAGAACTTGGGTCAATTGTAAACACCATGATAGCAACAATCCTTAGGGAAGGCTTTAGGTGAAATATAACCCAAGATAATTCCAAAGAAGATACTGATGGATTTAGAATATCTCATTCTTAACAACATGTGAATCATGAAACATGAACTCAAATTATCAAGAATGACATAATACCACCTCAAAAGATGAGATATGAAAGAATTGCACTTCGGAATGCAAGATGAAGAATACTTGAGCTCCTTTGAAAAGAATCTCGATGAACACTTCGAGAAAGAATTAAATCCTTGATGAATCATCATGTAGAACCTTCAAGAAGAACTCCGGTAATAAAAGGATGATCAAACAAAAGGAAAGAGAAGTTGAAAACACAAGGTGAATCCTTGCAATGATTTAGATGTATCTTCGCGATGATATAATGTGGAAAACTTGGAACTCCGGGAAAAGAAAAGATAAAGCGTCTCGAACCGAGAATGTGGTATAATGAACCTCCAGAATAAGGAATTAATCACTTGGATGGAACAAGAATAAGAATTACATTATTCTTATCCTTTACCAATTTAAATTGATGACAATCAACGGATTTTACATATTACTTATTCTCGTAGAAAAAAGTTAAGAGAGAATGTCTTCCATGAACCACCGGTAGGATGAAACAACGAATCAATTAATATGATAACCATGGAAGAGAATCTTGAACGAACCACCATAAGAATTGAAAAACGAACGAAGTAAAGGGATGAATCACCGGGTAAGAACTGTGAAATGAACGAAGATACTTGAGACAATCTAGATACATGAGAACGGAGGGATGACGACTGATTAGAGAATATTTGAATGATGCACCGGTAAGATTGGAGAATGATAACTGAAAGCTGAAAATGAATAAACCTGAATTGATGGACTCCAGATAGGTGAAAGGAATTCTCACAATCAAAACAATTATGAGAGGGTAGTACTAAGCTAGAACCAGTAATCTTGAAGAGAATGGAGCAAGATTGAGAGAAAAATCTTCTTCGGTCTTCAAATGTTGGGAATGAAGATGAGAAACACCACCAAGAAATGTTGCGATACTCCGGGATGAAGAATAGAAAGGTTGAACCAACGATGAAAAGAATTTGAAGATCTTGGAGAAAGGCATTTGACTAAAGAAAATTCATTCTTACGTCAAACTTTAGAAGATTTCAGAATAACTCTGGGAGAATAAGAAGAGTCAGGTAAGATCCTGGGAAAGGACCTGTGGGTTAGGGCCCACTCAAAAGAAACACCGTGAAATGATTACTCGAAAGAGAGATAGCACCAGTTGAATTAAAAGGCTTGAATGAGATAACATCCTCGAAAGAGCTTGAACGAATGTAGAGTGGAAACACAAATCTTCTAAGATATCTTCAGCACTCCGGAACAATTGAATAGCGAGAAGTGGATGATTATGAGGTGCACCGGCATAAGAAAAGCATTGGGCAAAAAGAACAGACTATGCTCAACACCAAAGCTTGAATTGAATCCACCGGAGAAGAAAAGAACGAAGAATGATGAACTAGTAGAGCATCTCCACGGGAAATCATTGGGTAAGAACATAGACGGAAAAGAATGGAGAGACTTCACATGAATAAAATGGATACTTGATTAAGAAATCTGATTCCTTGAAGGAAAAGGGTGGGAGGGCGGGGAAAACAAAGACAACTTGGAATGGAAAAAATGAGCACCGTTGAAATAAAACTTAAAATTGAACTTGCGGATGTTGAAAAGATCGGATCCACTTGAAGGGAAACACGCCGATTGAAAAGGATTGACATGACAATCTCGATGATCAAGAAGGATTAGTATTCCCAAAGAAATATGAGAACACCGCTTAGAAAGGGTATGGAATCAACAGTTGTCTTCGAAGCAACTCGAATACCACAACTCACAACAAACAAAGGATTGGCTTGCAGGATAAGCCGGAAATACTCGCGTGATCCTAAAAAATTGTGAAATTTGAGAAGAGAAGAGTCAAAACTCTATGCCAGGATGCCTCACCAGAGCGACGAAGGGACCGAGGAGTAAAAAGAATTCCTAACTCTACGATATATATAATTCCTAAATGACTCAAAACATTTTTATAGACACAACAACGCCAACGATTCGATCAAGCAGGGGGCTCCTAAGGTCGGGGAAGGCTCTGATTACCAACTTGTAACGCCCTCGATGCGGCTATATCTCCCACGTGTCGAAGCACGACTTAGAGGCATAACCGCATTGAAAGCAATGTCGCAAGTGAGGTAATATTCACACAACCCATGTAAATAAATAAAGGGGAAAGGATACATAGTTGGCTTACAATCGCCACTTCACACAATACATGAATAAAGCATTACATTCATCCAAATACACTCAAGGTCCGACTACGGAACCAAAATAAAAGAAGACTACCCCAAATGCTACACAGATCCCCGATCGACCCCAACTGGGCTCCACTACTGATCAACTGGAAATGAAACAAGACTATGAATACGATCTTCAACAAGCTCCTCCTTGAGCTGGTTGCGTCACCTGCACGGTTCAACGACACCTGCAAGCTGGTTTTGGAATTATTTGTGAGTCACGGGGACTCAGCAATCCCACACCCTCGCGATCAAGACTATTTAAGCTTATAGGTAAGGTAAAGGTATGAGGTGGAGCTACAGCAAGTGACTAGCATATATGGTGGCTTACATACGCAAACGAGAGCGAGAAGAGAAGGCAAAAGCACGGTCGATGAACTATGATCAAGAAGTGATCCTAGAACAACCTACGTCAAGCATTAGTCCAACACCGTGTTCACTTCCCGGACTCCATCGAGAAGAGACCGTCACGGTTACACACGCGGTTGATGTATTTTAATTAAGATCAACTTCAGGTTTTCTACAACCGGACATTAACAAATTCCCATCTGCCCATAACCGCGGGCACGGCTTTCGAAAGTTCAAATCCCTGCAGGGGAGTCCCAACTTAGCCCATCACAAGCTCTCATGGTCAACGAAGGATATTCCTTCTCCCAAGACATTCCGATCAGACTCGGCATCCCGGTTACAAGACATCATCGACAATGGTAAAACAAGTCCAGCAACACCGCCCAAATGTGCCGACAAATCCCGATAGGAGCTGCACATATCTCGTTCTCAGGGCACACTCAGATGAGCGCTCCATACAACTAAAACCAAACCTCGAGTTTCTCGGAGGGGGCGCTGCACAGGGCTCTAGTTTGGACCAACACTCAGAGGAGCACTAGCCCGGGGGGGTTTAAATAAAGACGACCCTCGGGCTCTGGAAACTCAAGGGAAAAAGAGGCTAGGTGACAAATGGTAAAACCAAGGTTGGGCATTGCTGGAGGAGTTTTATTCAAGGCGAATTGTCAAGGGGTTCCCATTATAACCCAACCGCGTAAGGAACGCAAAATCCAGGAACATAACACCGATATGACGGAAACTAGGGCGGCAAGAGTGGAACAAAACACCAGGCATAAGGCCGAGCCTTCCACCCTTTACCAAGTATATAGGTGCATTAATTAAATAAGAGAATATTGTGATATCCCAACAAATAAACATGTTCCAACAAGGAACAACATCTCCATGTTCCAACAAGGAACAAACTTCATCTTCACCTGCAACTAACAACGCTATAAGAGGGGCTGAGCAAAGTGGTAACATAGCCAAACAAGGGTTTGCTAGGACAAGGTGGGTTCTGAGGCTTGGCTTAAAAATATGGGAGGCATGATAAGCAAGTGGTAGGTATCACAGCATAGGCATAGCAAAAGAGCGAACAACTAGCAAGCAAAGATAGAAGTGATTTCGAGGGTATGGTCATCTTGCCTGAAATACCGCAAGGAAGAAGAACGAGTCCATGAAGAAGACAATCGGTCGTAGTCGAACGGGTCCTCACAAACGCGATGTTATCGGAACCAACCCGAAGAAGCAACACCAAAAAGAATTGAAGAAAATATGCCCTAGAGGCAATAATAAAGTTATTATTTATTTCCTTATATCATGATAAATGTTTATTATTCATGCTAGAATTGTATTAACCAGAAACATGATACATGTGTGAATACATAGACAAACAGAGTGTCACTAGTATGCCTCTACTTGACTAGCTCGTTGATCAAATATGGTTATGTTTCCTAGCCATAGACAAAGAGTTGTCATTTGATTAACGGAATCACATCATTGGGAGAATGATGTGATTGACTTGACCCATTCCGTTAGCATAGCACTTGATCGTTTAGTTTGTTGTTATTGCTTTCTTCATGACTTATACATGTTCCTATGACTATGAGATTATGCAACTCCCGTTTACCGGAGGAACACTTTGTGTGCTACCAAACGTCACAATGTAACTGGGTGATTATAAAGGTGCTCTACAGGTGTCTCCGAAGGTACTTGTTGGGTTGGCGTATTTCGAGATTAGGATTTGTCACTCCGATTATCGGAGAGGTATCTCTGGGCCCACTTGGTAATGCACATCACTATAAGCCTTGCAAGCATTGCAACTAATGAGTTAGTTGCGGGATGATGTATTACGGAACGAGTAAAGAGACTTGTCGATAACGAGATTGAACTAGGTATTGAGATACCGACGATCGAATCTTGGGCAAGTAACATACCGATGACAAAGGGAACAACGTATGTTGTTATGCGGTCTGACCAATAAAGATCTTCGTAAAATATGTAGGAGCCAATATGAGCATCCAGGTTCCGCTATTGGTTATTGACCGGAGACGTGTCTCGGTCATGTCTACATTGTTCTCGAACCCTTAGGGTCCGCACGCTTAACGTTACGATTACAGTTTCATTATGAGTTTATATATTTTTGATGTACCAAAGGTTGTTCGGAGTCCCGGATATGATCTCGGACATGACGAGGAGTCTCGAAATGGTCGAGACATAAAGATCGATATATTGGACGGCTATATTCGGACTTTGGAAGTGTTTCGGGTTATTTCGGAGAAAACCGGGGTGCCGGAAGGGTTACCGGAACCCCCCAGGGAAGTATTGGGCCTTAGTGGGCCTGAGGGGAGAGAGAGGGCAGCAGCCCAGGAGGTGGCGCGCCCCCTCCCATGGGGAGTCCGAATTGGACTAGGGGAGGTGGCGTGGCCCCTCTTTCCCTCTCCCTCTCCCTCTCTTTCCTTCCCCCTTCTCTCTTCCTAGTTGGACTAGGAAAGGGGAGTCCTACTCCTACTAGGAGGTGGACTCCCCCCTCCTTGGCGCGCCCCAAGGGCCGGCCAGCCTCTCCCCCATGCTCATTTATATACGGGGGCAGGGGGCACCTCTAGACACACAAGTTGATCTTCGTGATTGTTCTCTTAGCCGTGTGCGGTGCCCCCTCCACCATAATCCTCGATAATATTGTAGCGATGCTTAGGCGAAGCCCTGCGACAGTAGAACATCAAGATCGTCACCACACCGTCGTGCTGACGGAACTCTTCCCCGACACTTTGCTGGATCGGAGTCCAGGGATCGTCATCGAGCTGAACGTGTGCTAGAACTCGGAGGTGTCGTAGTTTCAGTGCTTGATCGGTCGAGCTGTGAGGACGTACGACTACATCAACTGCATTGTGCTAACGCTTCCGCTTCCGGTCTACGAGGGTACATAGACAACACTCTCCCCTCTTGTTGCTATGCATCACCATGATCTTGCGTGTGCGTAGGAATTTTTTTGAAATTACTACGTTCCCCAACAGTGGCATCCGAGCCTAGGTTTTATGTGTATGTTATATGCACGAGTAGAACGCAAGTGAGTTGTGGGCGATATAAGTCATACTGCTTACCAGGATGTCATACTTTGGTTCGGTGGTATTGTTGGATGAAGCGGCCCGGACCGACATTACGTGTACGCTTACGCGAGACTGGTTCTACCGACGTGCTTTGCACACAGGTGGCTGCCGGGTGTCAGTTTCTCCAACTTTAGTTGAACTGAGTGTGGCTACGCCCGATCCTTGTGAAGGTCAAAACAGCACCAACTTGACAAACTATCGTTGTGGTTTTGATGCGTAGGTAAGATTGGTTCTTGCTAAGCCCGTAGCAGC
The DNA here is from genome assembly GCF_018294505.1 of Triticum aestivum. NCBI lineage: Eukaryota > Viridiplantae > Streptophyta > Magnoliopsida > Poales > Poaceae > Triticum > Triticum aestivum. The sequence goes on from NC_057806.1 coordinate 142,204,872, forward strand.
CACGTAAAACTTTCACAAACAAAGTAGAGGACGTCTAACTTGTTTTTGCAGGGCATGTTGTGATGTGATATGGTCAAGACATGATGCTAAATTTTATTATATGAGATGATCATGTTTTGTAACCGAGTTATCGGCAACTGGCAGGAGCCATATGGTTGTCGCTTTATTGTATGTAATGCAATCGCCCTATAATGCTTTACTTTATCACTAAGCGGTAGCGATAGTCATAGAAGCATAAGATTGGTGAGACGACAACGATGCTACGATGGAGATCAAGGTGTCGCGCCGGTGACGATGGTGATCATGACGATGCTTTGGAGATGGAGATCACAAGCACAAGATGATGATGGACATATCATATCACTTATATTGATTGCATGTGATGTTTATCTTTTATGCATCTTATCTTGCTTTGATTGACGGTAGCATTATAAGATGATCTCTCACTAAATTTCAAGATAAAAGTGTTCTCGCTGAGTATGCACCATTGCCAAAGTTCGTCGTACCCAGACACCACGTGATGATTGGGTGTGATAAGCTCTACGTCCATCTACAACGGGTGCAAGCCAGTTTTGCACATGCAGAATACTCAGGTTAAACTTGACGAGCCTAGCATATGCAGATATGGCCTCAGAACACTGAGACTGAAAGGTCGAGCATGAATCATATAGTAGATATGATCAACATAGTGATGTTCACCATTGAAAACTACTCCATTTCACGTGATGATCGGTTATGGTTTAGTTGATTTGGATCACGTGATCACTTAGAAGATTAGAGGGATGTTTTTCTAAGTGGGAGTTCTTAAGTAATATGATTAATTGAACTTAAATTTATCATGAACTTAGTCTTGGTAGTATTAGCATATCTATGTTGTAGATCAATAGCTCGCGTTTAGCTCCCTGTTTTATTTTTGATATGTTCCTAGAGAAAACTAAGTAGAAAGATGTTAGTAGCAATTATGCGGATTGGATCCGTGATCTAAGGTTTATCCTCATTGTTGCACATAAGAATTATGTCTTTGATGCACCGCTAGGTGACAAACCTATTGCAGGAGCAGATGCGGATGTTATGAACATTTGGCTAGCTCAATATGATTACTACTTGATAGTTTAGTGCACCATGCTTAAACGGCTTAGAATCGGGACTTCAAAGACGTTTTGAACATCATGGACCATATAAGATGTTCCAGGAGTTGAAGTTAATATTTCAAGCAAATACCCGAGTTGAGAGATATGAAGTCTCCAACAAGTTCTATAGCTAAAAGATGGAGGAGAAGAGCTCAAGCAATGAGCATGTTCTCAGATTGTCTGGGTACTACAATCGCTTGAATCAAGTGGGAGTTAATCTTCCAGATAAGATAGTGATTGACAGAATTCTCTAGTCACCATCACCAAGTTAGTAGAACTTCGTGATGAACTATGATATGCAAGGGATAACGAAAACGATTCCCAAGCTCTTCGTAATGCTGAAATCAATGAAGGTAGAAATCAAGAGAAATATCAAGTGTTGATGGTAGACAAGACCACTAGTTTCAAGAAAAGGGCAAAGGGAAGAAGGGGAACTTCAAGAAGAACGACAAGCAAGTTGCTGCTCAAGTGAAGAAGCCCAAGTCTGGTCCTAAGCCTGAGACTAAGTGCTTCTACTACAAAGGGACTGGTCACTAGAAGCGGAACTGCCCCAAGTATTTGGCGGATAAGAAGGATGCCAAAGTGAACAAAGGTATATTTGATATACGGATTATTGATGTGTATTTTACTAGTGTTCATAACAACCCCCCCCCCCCGGTATTTGATACTGGTCCAGTTGCTAAGAGTAGTAACTCGAAACGGGAGTTGCAGAATGAACAGAGACTAGTTAAGGGTGAAGTGACGATGTGTATTGGAAATGGTTCCAAGATTGATATGATCATCATCGCACACTCCCTATACTTTCGGGATTAGTGTTAAACCTAAAATAAATGTAATTTAGTGTTTGTGTTGAGCATGTATGATTGGATCATGTTTATTGCAATACGGTTATTCATGTAAGTTAGAGAATATTTGTTGTTCTGTTTACATGAATAAAACCTTCTATGGCCATACACCCAATGAAAATAGTTTGTTGGATCTCGATCATGGTGATACACATTTTCATAATATTGAAGCCAAAAGATGCAAAGTTAATAATGATAGTGCAACTTATTTGTGGCACTGCCGTTTAGGTTATATTGGTATAAAGCGCATGAAGAAAATCCATGCTGATGGGCTTTTGGAATCACTTGATTATGAATCAGTTGATGCTTGCGAACCATGCCTCATGGGCAAGATGACTAAGACTCCGTTCTCTGGAACAATGGAGCGAGCAACAGATTTGTTGGAAATCATACATACTGATGTATGTGGTCCCATGAATATTGAAGCTCGTGGTAGGTATCATTATTTTCTGATCTTCACAGATGATTTGAGCAGATATCAGTATATCTACTTGATGAAACACAAGTCTGAAACATTTGAAAAGTTTGAAGAATTTTAGAGTGAAGTGGAGAATCATCGTAACAAAAATAAAAGTTTCTATGATATGATCGCAGAAGTAAAATATTTGAGTTACGAGTTTGTCCTTCAGTTAAAACAATGTGAAATAGTTTCACTACTCACGCCACCTGGAACACCACAGTGTAATGGTGTGTCTGAACGTCATAACCATACTTTATTGGATATAGTGCAATCTATGATGTTTCTTACCGATTTACCACTATAGTTTTGGGGTTATGCATTAGAGACAACTACAGTCACATTAAATAGGGCACCATCTAAATCCGTTGAGATGACACCGTATGAACTATGGTTTGGCAAGAAACCTAAGCTGTCGTTTCTTAAAGTTTGAGGTTGCAATGCTTATGTGAAAATGTTTCAACCTAATAAGCTCAAACCCAAATTGGAGAAGTGCATCTTCATAGGATACCCAAAATAAAATTTTGGGTACACCTTCTATCACAGATCCGAAGGCAAGATATTCATTGCTGAGAATGGATCCTTTCTAGAGAAGGAGTTTCTCTCGAAAGAAGTGAGTGGGAGGAAAGTAGAACTTGATGAGGTAACTGTACCTGCTCCCTTATTGGAAAGTAGTTCATCAGAGAAATATGTTCCTGTGACTACTACACCAATTAGTGAGGAAGCTAATGATGATGATCATGTAACTTCAGATCAAGTTGCTACCGAACCTCGTAGGTAAACCAGAGTGAGATTCGCACTAGAGTGGTATGGTAATCCTGTTCTAGAGGTCACGTTACTTGACCATGACGAGCCTACGAACTATGAGGAAGCGATGATGAGCCCAGATTCCGCGAAATGGCTTGAGGCCATGAAATCTGAGATGAGATCCATGTATGAGAACAAAGTATAGACTTTGATTGACTTGCCCATTGATCGGCGAGCCATTGAGATTAAATGGATCTTCAAGAGGAAGACGGACGCTGATAGTAGTGTTACTATCTACAAAGCTAGAATTGTCGCAAAAAGGTTTTCGACAAGTTCAAGGTGTTGACTACAATGAGAGTTTCTCACTCGTATATATGCTTAAGTCTGTCCGAATCATGTTAGCAGTTGCCGCATTTTATGAAATCTGGCAAATGGATAAACAAAACTGCATTCCTTAATGGATTTATTAAAGAAGAGTTGTATATGATGCAACCAGAAGGTTTTGTCAATCCTAAAGGTACTAACAAAATATGCAAGCTCCGGCGATCCATCTATGGACTGGTGCAAGCATCTCAGAGTTGGAATATACGCTTTGATAAGTTGATCAAAGCATATAGTTTTATACAGACTTGCGGTGAAGCCTGTATTTACAAGAAAGTGAGTGGGAGCACTACAGCATTTCTGATAAGTATATGTGAATTACATATTGTTGATCAGAGATAATGTCGAATTTTTCTGCAAAGCATAAAGGAATGTTTGAAAGGAGTTTTTCAAAGAAAGACCTCGGTGAAGCTTCTTACATATTGAGCATCAAGATCTATAGAGATAGATCAAGACGCTTGATAAGTTTTTCAATGAGTACATACCTTGACAAGATTTTGAAGTAGTTCAAAATGGAACAGTCAAAGAAGGAGTTCTTGTCTGTGTTACAAGGTGTGAAGTTGAGTAAGACTCAAAACCCGACCACGGCAAAAGATAGAGAGAGAATGAAAGTCATTCCCTATGCCTCAGCCATAGGTTCTATAAAGTATGCCATGCTATGTACCAGACCTATTGTATACCCTGCCCTGAGTTTGGCAAGTGAGTACAATAGTGATCTCGGAGTAGATCACTGGAAATTGGTCAAAATTATCCTTAGTGGAATAAGGATATGTTTCTCGATTATGGAGGTGACAAAAGGTTCATCGTAAAGGGTTACGTCGATGCAAGTTTTGACACTAATCTAGATGACTCAAAGTCTCAATCTGGAGACATATGGAAAGTGGGAGCAATTATCTAGAGTAGCTCCGTGCAAAGCATTGTTGACATAGAAATTTGCAAAATACATACGAATCTGAATGTGGCAGACCCGTTGACTAAACTTCCCTCACAGGCAAAACATGATCACACCTTAGTACTCTTTGGGTATTAATCACATAGCGATGTGAACTAGATTATTGACTCTAGTAAACCCTTTGGGTGTTGGTCACATGACGATGTGAACTATGGGTGTTTAATCACATGGTAATGTGAACTATTGATATTAAATCACATGGCGATGTGATCTAGATTATTGACTCTAGTGCAAGTGGGAAACTGAAGGAAATATGCCCTAGAGGCAATAATAAAGTTATTATTTATTTCCTTATATCATGATAAATGTTTATTATTCATGCTAGAATTGTATTAAGCGGAAACATGATACATGCATGAATACATAGACAAACAGAGTGTCACTAGTATGCCTCTACTTGACTAGCTCATTGATCAAAGATGGTTATGTTTCCTAGCCATAGACAAAGAGTTGTCATTTGATTAACGGGATCACATCATTAGGAGAATGATGTGATTGACTTGACCCATTCTGTTAGCATAGCACTTGATCGTTTAGTTTGTTGATATTGCTTTCTTCATGACTTATACATGTTCCTATGACTATGAGATTATGCAACTCCCGTTTATCGGAGGAACACTTTGTGTGCTACCAAACGTCACAACATAACTTGGTGATTATAAAGGTGCTCTACAGGTGTCTCCGAAGGTACTTGTTGGGTTGGCGTATTTCGAGATTAGGATTTGTCACTCCGATTGTCGGAGAGGTATCTCTGGGCCCACTCGGTAATGCACATCACTATAAGCCTTGCAAGCATTGCAACTAATGAGTTAGTTGAGGGATGATGTATTACGGAACGAGTAAAGAGACTTGCCGATAACGAGATTGAACTAGGTATTGAGATACCGACGATCGAATCTCGGGCAAGTAACATACCGATGACAAAGGGAACAACATATGTTGTTATGCGGTCTGACCGATAAAGATCTTCGTAGAATATGTAGGAGCTAATATGAGCATCCAGGTTCCGCTATTGGTTATTGACCAGAGACGTGTCTCGGTCATGTCTACATTGTTCTCGAACTCGTAGGGTCTGCACGCTTAACGTTACGATGATAGTTTCATTATGAGTATATATATTTTGATGTACCTAAGGTTGTTCGGAGTCCTGGATATGATCACGGACATGACGAGGAGTCTCGAAATGGTCGAGACATAAAGATCGATATATTGGACGGCTATATTCGGACACCGAAAGTGTTTCGGGTGATTTCGGAGAAAACCGGGGTGCCGGAAGGGTTACCGGAACCCCCCGGGGAAGTATTGGGTCTTAGTGGGCCTGAGGGGAGAGAGAGGGCAGCAGCCTAGGAGGTGGCATGCCCCCTCCCATGGGGAGTCCGAATTGGACTAGGGAGGGGGGCACGGCCCCTCTTTCCCTCTCCCTCTCCCTCTCTTTCCTTCCCCCTTCTCTCTTCCTAGTTGGACTAGGAAAGGGGAGTCCTACTCCTACTAGGAGGAGGACTCCCCCCTCCTTGGCGCGCCCCAAGGGCATGCCGGCCTCTCCCCCTTGCTCCTTTATATACGGGGGCAGGGGGAACCTCTAGACACACAAGTTGATCTTCGTGATCGTTCTCTTAGCCGTGTGCGGTGCCCCCCTCCACCATAATCCTCGATAATATTGTAGCGGTACTTAGGCGAAGCCCTGCGATGGTAGAACATCAAGATCGTCACCACACCATCGTGCTGACAGAACTCTTCCCCGACACTTTGCTAGATCGGAGTCCGGGGATCGTCATCGAGCTGAACGTGTGCTAGAACTCAGAGGTGCCATAGTTTCGGTGCTTGATCGGTCGGGCTGTGAAGACGTACGACTACATCAACCGCGTTGTGCTAACGCTTCCGCTTCTGGTCTACGAGGGTACGTAGACAACACTCTCCCCTCTCGTTGCTATACATCACCATGATCTTGCGTGTGCGTAGAATTTTTTTTGAAATTACTATGTTCCCCAACAAGAATCACACAACATAGTAAACAACCAACACATAAACAAGGCATGATATGCGGGATGCGGTATGCGATGCATATGCATGATTTGGAAAGGAAAGATTGAACCTAGCCTCAACTTGGAAATCCAAGAGTGCCACTGGAAAGAGGAGTTGATTTTGGTTGAAATCGATATAAAGATCACCGGAATCGGATGCACGGTTTGGAAATGGCAAGCAAAACAAATATAGCACCGGTCTACGATAATCAGCAAGTGGCCATCTAAATGCATCAAGATAAAAATGCTACAGCACTCAATCATGGCAACAAAATACATGGAAGGGATCCACTCATGATTCTTGACAAAAGATGAACACTGAGCTACGGCTAAATCACTCATTAACAGGTTCAAACAAGCATGGCAAAAGTGCAAAAGGTAACAGGTTTCAGACTTAGTGAAATTAACAGCATATCAGGAATTTATCATCAGGAAGCAATGTTTAGAGCATGAACACTACATACTACAGGAACATATCATGGCAAAGCAAGGCATGGCATGAAGCTACTCAAATCATATAACAAAAGTCCCTTAGTGACCATGAGCCAAAAGGGATCAGAAAATACAATTGCAAGCATGTAAACATAGCAAAAACATAAACAGATTCAGACTTAGTGAAAAACTGGAGCATGGCAAAACAGATTAACAAGCAGGCATGTTTACGAGCTCGATACACTCACTACAAATCATTGCATGACAAACTAAGCATACACCCGGCAATAAGACATGGCATAGAAGCTAGATATGGCAAGAACAACAACATAGCATGCACGGATCAATAACAAGAAGCTTGGCAAAATTGCAAAACATGTTCACAATCTGCCAGGAACATTTTATAGCAAAAGTAGAGCTCGATTGACTCAAGCTAGGTTGCTCCATAATTGCAACCAAAGACATGGATGGAAAGAGCACCACAATATCTACAAAACATCCTTACTGATCATGCTAAAAAGAGGCACGGATCACTAGGAAACAACACGAACATATGGAATAAAAACAATAACAGGACAAGGACTTGGTGAAATTCTAAGTCCCTGAAATCAGCATCATTGAGTAAGCTACTTTGCATGCTTGTGCTAGTCACCAAAAAGATCACCAAAATACATGGCATACACCCATGTAAAGATGGCATGGCATATAACAAAACACATGTAGAGCTCAGGATCATAGCATGCACACATTAATCATGGCAAAAATGACAAAAGGCCATTTGTTGAAACAGATCTGACATAATCGTCACATAGCCCTCTTCCAGTAGTATTTCGGGCATCAATATGAGCTCAAAAGAAAATGATGCAATGAGATGAAATGATGTACTCGTCAGGGTGAACATTTTGATATGCTACACGCACAAATCGGAGCTAAGATAAGGGAGTTATGGCAGGTCAAAGTATGCAAAAATGCTAGGGTTAGGGACGAAAAAGTCAACCAGATCTGGATCCCGATCTGACGGGTACTGTAGCTGCACACGGCCCGAGGATGCTCGCCGGAGTCGCCGGAGTTTGTCGGAGAACGAGGTGGCCGGATAGTGCTGCGAGGAGGCGAGGAGGTTGCCGGAGAGGACCGGACGGCGGAGGGCGGCGCGGGCGCGGCGGCTCCGACCGGACGCGCGAGGCGGTGCGGCGGCGAGCTCGCTCCGGCGAGGCGCAAAGGCGGCGGGCGGTGGAGGCGGAGCACGGCGGCGGCGGCGCGGGCAGTCGGCGGGCGACGCGGCCCTGGTGCCGGAGGCGGTGCGCGATGCAGGAGGCGGCGCGCGATGCAGGAGGCGGCGCGGCTCTGGGCCCGCGCGGGCCCCGGATGGGCTCCGCGGGCCGGCGGCGGTGGAACGGCGGCGGGGACAGGTGGCAAACACGGATTCGCTGCGGCGGGTGGTTGGACGTGTCTGGCCGCCGGGCGGACATGTCCAGCGGCGCGGGGGGGGGGGGAATTAGGGTTCATCCGCGAAAATGGAGGGGGAGGCACCTATTTATAGGTAGAGGGAGCTAGGAGAGTCCAAATGAGGTGCGGTTTTTGGCCACGCGATCGTGATCGAATGATCGAGATGATAGAAGGGGTTTACGTAAGTTTTGGGCCACTTTGGAGGGGTGTTGGGTTGCAACACACACGAGGCCTTTTCGGTCCCTCGGTTAACCGTTGGAGTATCAAACGAAGTCCAAATGGTACAAAACTTGACAGGCGGTCTACCGATAGTAAATCAAGGCCGCATGACAAGTCTTGGTCAAATCCAAAAATGTTTAACACTCGCACACGAAAAGAGGTAGAAAGGGACACCGGAGGACATAGGAGCGCCGGATTGCAAAACGGACAACGGGGAAAAAGCTCGGATGCATGAGAGGAACATGTATGCAAATGCGATGCACATGATGAAAATGATATGAGATGCATGACACGCAAGCACAGACAAGGTAACATAGCGAATAACTGGAGGACACCTGGCACATTGGTCTCGGGGCGTTACATGTAACCATCCTTCAACTGCTCCTTCTGATGATAAGATAGACAGGGCCTCTTCATCCTGGCATAATCGGAACTAGTCACTTCACGTACTCCATATTCTTTTTCAGAGGAAGATGATCCTGTTGTGCAAAGACAAGAGGACTACTAAATGCTAGCATCGTTGTTTGCTCGAAAAAAAGGAAAGAAAATATTTAAAATAGCACAGATGAAGCACTTCTCAAGGACAATACCACTTTTTCATGACAGCAACGGGAGTTGATTTTTATTTTTCTTCCCCTTGTTCTTCCCCTTCATCACTTGGTTCAATAACAAACAAGCTTCCCCTTCAATGTAAGATTTTGCATGTCAATTAGGGAGCACAAGTATAGTACTAAACTTAATTTTCTGATGAAAGTGGCAAAATACAGGCCAGCAGTTGTGAAATATCCTTGTCTTACCTCAATGGGATATTACGGTGCACATACAGATTGGAAGTCTTGTCTCCATTTGTGCAGTTCACTAAAATCAAGCAACATTATCGTACAAGTAGCACAGCATATGAATGCACACTGCAGAATCATGTGAAAGAAGGCTAGTACTGACCTCTCATGATGCGGAATTCAAACAACTCACAAGAAGAAGATCTAAACCAAATTCGCCTTAACGGATAGGAAGTAAGATCTCCTCTTGTGCAGTTCCACTAAGATCAAGCAATCAAGCAACATTGATGGTGTGACATTTTGGTTGAACTATACAAAACACTCTTAAAACAAAAGTGTTTTGTGCAGTGCAACAAAAGCTCAGAATGGCAACGAGGTGAAGCAGATAACCCTGTTTACACAGAGGTGCAAAGGAAACAATTAGTGGTCAATAACGGTGGATGACACAGAAGCCAACAAAAAGAAGCATCTACCTTATCTAAATGGGAAAGAAAGCAAGACAGTAGCATTTCTCAAACGGTGGCATTGATTAATATTAACATAGAGATTATATTAACAATAAAATTCGTTAAACATGTAATTTGCTTTTAACTGTGGCATTGCATCAATTTTCCAACGGCATTATTAGAGGGTGTTTGTTTACAGGGACATTTTGGTGTAGGGACTAAAAAAACTCCGTGTCAGTCCCATCTAAACCAAAGAGGAGGGACTTTTATGGACTAAAAGTGGGCATTTGGGACTAAAGAAAGAAGACACCGAGGGAGTCTTTTTGGGACCTTTTCTAATAGTTGCCCCTGCCACGCATTGCACCTTGTCTCTATGAGTTCATTACTAGGGGTAACATGGTCTTTTAGCATGTCATTTAATAACCTCTAGTCCATGTTTAGTCCATGGAACCCATCATGTAGGGACTAGGGAGTTTTTAACCAAACAGGGCCTTAGATTAACAACAGATAATGAGTTGCACGGGACAGTGGACGCACCAGCACCATGTGCATCTACCGATGTACTGTGGTCATGCACATCTATTGCAACAAAGAACAAGCAACCAAGGAGCATATTTGTGTTGGTCCCAGTTTTGTTATCTTTAGACGCCTCTCCCTATGTGAGCGCAGCAAATCTAGTCCTGCTCAAACTCTACAGCATTGTCCCTTCCTTTCCTTTTTGAACTAGTACTTTCGCCCCTTCCTTTCCTCTTTGAACCACGTCCTAGATTTATGCGATACAACTTTCCCCACTACTTTCCCCCATTCCTTTCCTCTTTGAACCACGTCCTAGATTAATGCTATACAACTTTCCCCCTTCATTTCCTCTTTGAACCACGTCCTAGATTCATGCTATATACAACTTTTCCCACTACTTTCCCCCACTCCTTTCCTCTTTGAACCACGTCCTAGATTCATGGTATACATGCAGCTAGAGCAATGCATGTGGAGTAAGTAAATTATACCTTAAGGTTCTTGGGGCGTGGTTCGGTGGGTGATGGGACGACGATGAAGAAGAAGGGGTCGGAGGCCCTCCCGCGCCGCCGCTGGGTGGAAAGTGAACAGTTGCACCGGTAGTCCCTCGCTGATGGCGACAGCGTTAAGCCTCCTTCCCTTCCCGGCGGACGGATCCTGTCGGCTCTTTGAGCAGCAGTGAGGGGAGAGAGAGGCCAACGAAGTCTTGTTTAGATCTGGAGAGGGCGAGAGAGTGTGAAGAGAGCAACTACAAGCGCCGAGGCTCTAGCGGGAGAGGGCGAGAGAGTGAGCGAACAGGCTAACTAGCTACACAACCCTCCCGTTATGTTCAACGAGAGGGAAATAACCTTTTATACATTCCTGCATTCATGTGACAAGAATGCCGTGTTTTTTTGTGTGTGGGAGTCATTGGGATTTCAATCATAATCGTGTCATGTGGCTTTGGTGGTAAGACTATCCACAATGGTGCAGAAACCATGCAACCTTAGTCACCTTACCTGTCTCCACGTAGTACGTTGGGTCCCACCAGTCAGAGGGTGAAACAAACAAATTAATAAGAAAAATTAAAAGCGACAGCGGTGTATCTTACCTCACACATCTCGCTACTGCTTGGGAACACTGTCCCCTCTGTTCGCTCACGTACTATTTTAAGTGAATCCGTATAACATGCACACAAATTTTGGCCACTTGCATTCGACTTAAGTCAGTGTGCCACCGTATCTCGTATACTTACTACTCCCTCCGTCTAGGTGTAATAAGTCACGTTAGAAGGTGCAACGGGACCAAGGTGCATGCGTGTGTGTGTGTGTGTGTGTGTTTAACACCATGTGTGTGTTAGAGAGAGCGACAGATCGACCAACTCCTACAGAGAGATGTTGTGTAGTGTACGATTTTAGCCGCGAGAGTCGATGCATCCTCTCGTTTCCGGGCGTGTCCGGTAGGGACATGCGGACAGCTGCCACGCCCGCTCCTGACCAGCCTGGCCCGCCCAAAGCCCCTCCATCGCCCACGCGCGCTTCCTGCCCAAAACGGTCAGCGCCGCTCCAAAGAATCGGTGCCGCATTCATGCACGGGCAGAGCGGACGTGATCTCTCACTAGCGCAAGAGTGATGGTTGCTTCGTCCGTCCAACTTACTGTTGGGTCTATGTGATTTGACGGCTCATTGGTCTTTATTACTAAGGTGGTAGGACTGCTGGATGTCCCACACTTTCGGCGAAAGGAGGTATACTACTACTACTAGATTACAATTTTCTCCATTCTTATAGCGGAGGCATGCAAGAGCAGTGAAAACACGCAGGCTCAGTGATTACATGGCCCACCTCACACTACTATCACCATGCGACACCTAACTCTTTACATAGTACTCCCTCCGTTCCTAGATATTACTAGATGAGTCCCCGCGCGTTGGCGCGGAACAGCGGTATATCTCTTTGCGCAAAATTATCGATTCCATAGAACAAAAAAACTCTATAACCGCATGACAAATGTGGTAGCCAAACTAAATAAACTCTCATCATCATTTAGATCATCCCACGTAAGGAAAAAAGATCAGCCAACTCCTGAACTCCTACAGCGTAATGGGATTTTTTTTTTCTTTTTGACATGTTAATGGGACTTAAAAGCTCACTTACATGCATGCTACCGGTGCATGCTTGCATGCAAACATGTTGATGTGGTTTAAAACCCACTCACATGCATGTGGCACGGTATTTCTGCATGCTTGCATGTGGCTAAGTGTGGAGCCTCTCAACGTCAAGATCAGACGGCTATTATGGACTGATTTACTTCATGTAACGGCTACATCAATTTTGATGGCGTGGCTCAAGGAGAGGATAGAGAATTCCTAGTAGTGGGGGCTAGCTATTACTAGTACATATAAGTCTTTGTAGAGATTCCACTACATACAGAACAAAATGAATGAATCTACACTTAAAATGCATCTATATACATCTGCATGTGGTTCATGGTGAAATCTCTACAAAGACTTATATTTAGGAACGGAGGAAATACTAGTATAGTATGTACTGTAATTTATCAGCGAGATAAATTTGTACAATGCTATGAAGCTTCCAGCTTCTGTTACATGCATCTTGCGTCCAAGGTTACCCATTGCAACATTTCATCAAATACAAAGGAGACTAACATGCATGCTATTGCATCTCAATGATTGACAGATCATAGCAAATATGTACTCCCTCCATTCCAAAATAACTTTCTCAACTTTGTGCAAACTTTAGTACAAAGTTGTACTACTACTAAAGTTGACACTTATTTTGGAACAGAGGCAGCTAAAGAAAAAAACGATCCATGCAGTCCCTAGCCCTTGAACCGTGAACCCTAACCAGGCTTCAATTTGCTGGCAACGTTCGAGCTTCCTAATAAATGAAGTTTGCAACCTTTTGACCATCGGATCATTTTGTGCAGCTTCACCAAAATCGAGATGAGCATCCCTGTGGCAAAGAAATTAAACAAGTGTGATTAGAATAAGATTACTAGGACTAGTTGATGAGACATAAACTCATCACAAATACAGTACATAGAAGCCAGTAGAGGTATGTGCGGGGCAAAGAAGTAGAGAAATATCCACAGGGAGTGATGTGGGCAGTTGGAGCAGTGGTGCAAGCTGGCTGTAAAGGGAGTTGTACCTGAGGGACGTAGCTCAATCTTGAGGAGGGCGGCGGGAGGCGGCAACTGCCCACGTCGCGGCAGTGAGCAAGGGACGAAGGCAACCTCACCGACTTTGTGAGAGAGAACGGCGGGGACCCCTGATTGGGACGTGCCGACAGTGGGTTTTCACCGTCGGCGACGGCCACCACATCTACACTAAGCATCCACCCCTTCCCCAAGCGGACGTGATCCGTCGGGATGTTAGAGATGTGGCCACAGCCGTTTTTTGCGAGAGTGTGAAGAGAGCAACCCCAGCAAGCAACCGTGTAGGCTGGCCCGTCCTGACTATGTACTCCTTTTCTCTCCATATGAACCTATCATATTGTACGTGCCACTGAAGAAAAAAACTTTATTTATAAATGATGTGGCACCTACTACTCGTTCTCCTATAACCTTACGCTTGGCATCTCCAAAATATTGACCTTGTGATTGGCTCTTCGCCTCTTCGGGAAGTCGAGCAATAATGGTAGTGCAGTATATATTGTTCTGGCTATATGAGACCGAATGAATTGCTGCACGTCCACCACGTGGGCGAGGGTCGAGGGGCGAGGGAGAGTGCTACATACGGAGCAAAATGAGTGAATCTACACTCTAAAATACGTCTATATACATCAGTGTTTGGAGTATGTACTAGTAGTTCATATTGAAATCTACTAAAGGACATATATATTCCAAACAATATGATATAATCTCTATAACCAAGGTAGTAGGGACGAGGAGTAAACGGAGGGAGTAGTAAATTTTTCTCCTCGTCCTGCGAGCCACCACGCGCATGGGCGAGGGAGCGGGCGTAAGGCGTAGTAAGCAAGCTTCACCTCATCCTGCAAGCCACCGCGCCGGTGGGCGGGGGAGATGGCGTACTAAGCAAGCTTCTCCTCGTTCTGCGAGTTGACGGGACACATCAAAAGTACTCCAGTGTATAGAGCCTTGCCTCTAAGGTAGACCCCACATGGTTTGCCTCTTTTTCTAACATAACACGTCAAGTCGCAATTTGTTTGTTCACCCGTGGTAGACGATCCTCCCTCCACCAAGTGGACAACCAGTGCATGTGCCAAATTACCACGTGGCCTGCCTTTTTCGTGCAGAAATGAGCTCCACTGTGTACCCGCGTGGGTGTGGTTGGGAAAGAGACGGGAGTACGTGCGCCGTGCATGCACATATTCTCTTCGTGCACGTTCCCCACCTACGTGGGTGTGTGAGAGAGATACAAACCGCGTTCATGAGTGTTTTTTGTTTTGGGGTGGGGTGGGGTGGGGGGTTGATTTCGTGAATTATTTGTGGGAATATGTGTCGATGACATCTCAAACAAAATTTTGCATGCAATGTGTGTGAAATGGAGGCCTATCCATATCATACATAGAGGGTCGGGCAATCCACGAGAAGAGAGAGAGGGGTCATAGCTATCGATAGAGTCAAAGAGAGGATCAAGTGGGTGGGTGCGAGATCGATGAAGAGAGCCATCGAAATTGTGTGTGTACAAGTCAAAGATATAGGGCGACTGGCCTACCGGAACGTTAGAGGGCACACGTCAAGTTTGTGTGTGGCAGGGAGACATGACTAGAGCGCTCGATGTATCGGTGTGTGGGGGGAGGGGGTGGTGGGAGGCAGTGGCGATTCCACTAGGGAGGCTTCAATAGGCTTAAGCCTACCCTCCAAAATCCTATTTAAGCTAAACATACCACTTGACAAGTATATTCTGATGGTTTACATGCAACAATTGCAATGCATTTGCTAATTAGACTTAGGAACTTTATGTTTAAGCCTACCCTTCAATGTCTTGCTAGATTCGCCACTGGTGGGAGGGGTAGGCAGAGGCCTAACTATAGAGGTAGAACGACTCGTATATGTGTTGAGAAGGAGAGACCCAGCTATGTCTTGAGGGAGATCGGTCGACATCCATACATAACTAAAGGACGGGAAATATGATGGGAGAGAGATAGAGGAGAGAGAGAGGGAGAGGGGTAGAGTGCTGGATGGGTGATGGAGTTGCTTCTCGAAGATGGTGGGAGAGGCCTACTAGATAAACTGAGGGTGGAACTGCAATGTTATCAATAAGAGTGGGGATGTGTTTCTATGTGTGACTGTGCGTGATAGATCTGTCAGGACGCATCCATGGATGATGAAGGGGAACCATGTGTTTGGTAAGCAAACCTAACTAGATCGATAGATCAATTGTAGTTTGTCGGAGGAAGGGAGAGACACAACTAATGAGGTAGATCGATTGACATGTGGGTAAAAACGAGTTATAAGGACCTAGCTAGCTATATATATATAGCGAGAGATCGGTCGGTGTACGTCCATTTGTTAGAGGCTAATAAGGCCAGGCGAGACGGATAGACAGAGAGAATGGAGCTAGGACGTGGTGCGAGAGGCCCAACTACTAGCTAGATAGGGGGAGGAGTGTGCGGTTGTGAGAGAGCGATGACAAGAGGGGCGAGAGTTTACATGTGTGTCTGACCGTATGAGAGACACGAGGCAAGGACACATAAAGGAGGAGATTGAGGGTGTGTTTGTATGTTGTAGGCAAGCATCGCTGGAGAGGTTTATCGATCGGTGTGTGTCGGAAAGGAGTTGTGGAGACTCTGGGAGAAGGACCTAAAGAAAAAAAATGAATGTGCCCGGTGGATAGAATGCCGAGGGAGGGGGAGGGCGAGGAGGGCGTGTGCATGCACGAGAGAAAGTTAGTGGTAGCTACAAAGGTTAGAGGATTGTGTGGGTGTAAGAGACTAACAAAGATCATAATTTGATATGAAAGCGGATTCATATATTTGAATAGGAGATCATAGTGTTTTAAACATTGCATGCATGAATATAGCGGTGATACACGTGATGTGCACATGTTATACCATAATGTGATAATGCATGGTATTTGCAACTCACAGCTAAATGCCGAACAATCTAAACCATACTATACATCAAACAATCTCACATTTTATTTGAATTTGTGATAATGTGTGGCGTTTGCAGCTTACAACTAAATATCAAACAATCTAAACAATACTATATATCAAACATTCTCACATTTTATTTGAATTTGTGGTAATGTGTGGTGTTTGCAACTCACATCTAAATAGTTGTAGGCATAGGGGGCGGGGCACCATACATAATGTGATAAACACATTATACATATGAGACATGGTTTAGATTATGAAGATCTAGCTAGAGCTAGAAATGTGATTTGAAATCAAAATAAAGTGGATTCAAAAAATCTAGTTCGAGTTCATATAGTACACATAGTTCATATGTAAATCGAGACTAATCATGTGGTGTGCTACGAAGATAATACACAAACGATGGTTTAACTTGACAATAATGATGATTTTAGATCTTATTAAAACAGAGAAACGAATTCAAATGCTTTGACTTCACAACAATCATTACTGTAGATCTTATTCAAATAGAGAAACAAATTCAAATTTAGTTCATATTGAAGCGGTAGTATATACGTTTGGAATGCACTAAAATGTTCATTTGAGTAGTAGGTTGCATGCATTATACAGGTAGCGAAATATTTTAATTGAACATAACATGAATTCTAAGTTTTGAATGACATTTGTAGGGTGCATTGATTTGGTACAGTACACGTTAGGCTTGTCCGGAAATTTCAACCTGCGCCTTGTTAGCCCGAAATATTTAAGATATATCTTTGTCTCATTGTGCTCTAACAACTCCCTCCATCTCAACCTGCGCCTTGCTATTCCGAAATTACAACGCGCGCGAAAACTCCCACCTCCTGTGAAATCCCGACACGTGAAATGCCCGTGGTACCCCTGAACCGAAAGAACTGCCTCAAATTGGTGGGGGTACTTTCGTAACTTACCCCACATTCCGGACAAGCGCGTCTCTAAGCCATGGTTCCCCACTGCCATCCCATCTGCCCACCCATTCATACACTGAGGCCGTGAAAACCGGTGACGAAACCCCACACCCTGCTCCGTCCGCCACCCAGCCGGAGCCTCTTCCCCGACGACGTCGTCCATAGCAACACCTCGACGTCCCTCATCCATCATACCGGATGAGGATCCGTCGTCGATCTCATCATCCCGCCGGTTCAGCCACCCCGTCCGCCACCTCCAAGGAGCTTCCCCGATGTTTCCCTCGTCTTTCGTGCCACCTCCATTCCCACACCGCCGTCTTCACCTGCACCACCGGAAGAGCATCATCATCACTGTTTCCTCGGATGAAGCTGCGGCCTAATCGGCGCCACCAAAGAGGTTGTACACTAATTGCTGCATTTTCTTCTTGATTCGATCTCACGGTGCTGCTGGCGCTCGGTCCCGAGCCGACACGGCACGGCTCCATCCATGGCGGCGTCGCCGGCCACTTCCTCCACGGTGGCGCTCCCTCGGCGGCGACGTCCACATCAGTAGGACCTGCTGATGCTTTAGCTCTCGCTCGCGTTGCTGCTCTGCTCTTGCTCTCGGTCCCCTGCCTGGTCTGCTCTTGCTATTGCTCTTGCTCGCGCTGCTGCTCTCGCTCTTGCTCGTGCTTGCGATGCTGCTCCGATTTAGCTACACTTCACTCTGATGCCGCCAGGGTGAAGGAAGAACCAGCCGCAGCGGGGAGGGGGGCTCGCCGGAGAGGTACCCCACTATTTATCTTAGGGTTCAGGATGGGGGCGGTGGTCGCCGGCGGTGGCGGGGCGTTGGCGGGCGGTGGCGTGGGGATCGTCGGAGAAAAAGCTCGGCACGTGGGGGCCTAGAGGGATGGTCGGGGCGGCGGCGGACCGGCGGTGGGGAGTGTTTTCGGGGCGGGCGGGGCGGCGCACCGCGGGCGGTGGGAGGCTGCTGTTTGGCCGGCTCAGGGGGTGGAGGTTGAAGATGAACCGCAGGCCCTTGATTTTGTATCCAATGCATACAAAATTGACTGACCAGAGATGAAAAAGTCAGTCGACCGACGTGTAGCCTCACCTTGCTAGTGCGTCCGGTTTCGACAGCAAAATTCAGTTTCGACAGTTAAGTTCAGTTTTGATAGTTAAGTTCAGTTTCGACAGTTAAATTCAGTTTCGACAGTTAAGTTCAGAGATGAGCGGCTAATGTATTTTACATCTAGCACTTTGTGGTTATGTATTTTACGTCATGTATTGGAGATGCTATTAGAATTCCACTCAGGTTAACATTGTTCATTGTCTCTCTTGTCCTGCTTCAGCCTCGGCGTCGTACAACTCACCAGAGCTGCTCCAATAACGAAACCCTCCATCACAGCGGAGCAGTACCTCGGGCTCCATCTCCAGACGCCTAAGATCTTCTTCCCCTCCTTCGACACCCAAGTCAGCCGGAGCATCCTCACCGGCCAACCCAATCACGCTGAGATCGACATGGCTTCACCAAAGAGGTTGTACACTTGTTGCATCTCTGTTTTACTCTACATGTTATATATATTGTCCACTAAGCACACTGATTTGTTCCTTTAGTGTCTCCTTGAAAGAAAAAACGTAGGAATTTTAATTTTCACTTGTCCTCCTTATCAAATTCCTATTCATGAAGCACAAGACTAAGAGATAGTAGCACAATAGCATTATAACCGTACATTTTCTTGTGGTTTGACTTAATCTCACCATGCTTCTTTGCATCATGTGATCTTCCAATTGTTGTGAATCAAACACCCAGATTGGCAGAAATCTTGTGTTTTTAAATTCTCTGTTTTGCACGTGCATTCCTATCCTATTCCTGTCTATTTCCTATCCCTGCATTGTTGTAATCCTCCAATTCAAATGATCCCTTACAGAATTACTTCTCTTACAGATATTTGTCAAAGAAAACCTTGCGTGGTTTGTCCCGCTCCTGCTGCGCCGTCGTCCACCCCAGCTCAGCTGCTCCAACGACAGAAGGGTCCAGCACGGCAGGGATCCGGCCTCCAGACTGTCTTTCGCCGCCTCAGATCTTCTTCCCCGCCGCTGGCAGCCATGAAAACTGCACTACCATCATCAACCGAGCAGATGACCTCGAGGACTACACGGATCCGCAAGAGAGGTCGCACTCTTTCGTGTCTGCTTACGTTATGCATCGCTTAATATTACATGCTACTTTATCGTCATGTTCACCAATTAGACTCTGAGTCAGCTCCAAACTAATGGTCAAACTTAAGTTTTTAAATGGTTGTGGGGTACATATCAGGGCCGCTATCAATAGTATCTATCTACTATCTGGTTAATCTCCAATGTCTACTATGAGTTTCATGTTGGGTGGAAAACAAACAGTAAAGAAGCCATCACCTGTATTTTTTAACTGAAGCCATTATCTGCCTGCTATTGTTGGTTTTGGGTCTATCCACGGGTTTCTACCATCACTTTGGATTTCTGCATGCACTCCTTACATAATCTCACTATGTTTTATTCCTATGCATTGTAAACAATGGAACTGAACATGTAGAGCAAAAGAGACGAGCCTTGTGTGGTAATAAAATTTCATGCAGATGTCGCTCCATGGTAGGCGCAAAGGCATCCCCCCTCCACGCATTTCGGATTGTAATCAAGAGGAAGATATCTGTTCTGAGGGGGATTCAGAAGGAGAAGACAACTCCTATTTACCCCCTGAGGTCTTCGCTCTAACTTGGCATGTTGATGTTGGTTATATCATGCATATGGTGTCTTGCATTGCTTACGTTATACATCAAATATGTCATCTGCTTAGTTTAGACATCCTTTGTGCGAATGCCATCTATTTAGTTTATTCATCGTTTATGTGAATTATGCAACGCCATCTTGTTTAGCCAGGCATCATATATGTGAATTTTGCAATGCCATCCTGCTTAGCCAGTCATCTTATATGTAAATTATATCAAGCCATCCTTTTTTTGTTACATATTACATTTGTCAACAATGTTATTACATTCAACTGCTCTTCGTGTGCATCAGCCATTTTACACGGTGATGGCAAATTCTGGAGTGAAAACAAGGTCTTCAGAGCAGACTATGCTATCTGACGAAGCGCATATCTCGCTGGTTACGGATACCTCCTCAGAGGAGGATTCAGAGACAGATGACCAGTCCTATTACCCCCCCCCCCCGAGGTGTATGCTCTAACTTGGCAGGGTTATGTTGCTCATATCATGTGTATGGTGACTCGCATTGCTATGTCATTTGATTAGTTTAGACATGCTTTGTGTGAATGCCACCTGTTCAGTGTCTAATTACCATATATGTGAATTATGCATTTCCATCTTGTTAGAAGACATTATATATGTGAATTATACAATGTTATCTTGTTGCAAAGGCATTATATATGTGAATTATGCAATGCCATGCTATTTAGCCAATCATCATGTATGTGAATTATATCAAGCTATCATTTTTTGTATTATGTGTTCCATTTGGCGACAATGTTTGTATATTCAACTACTCTTCCTGTGCATCAACCATTTGAAGCAGTGATGGAAGTATCTGGAGTGAAAACAAGGTATTCAGAGCAGACAATGCTACCTGCTGAAGCATACATCTTGCTGGTTATAGAGAGCTCCTCATAGGAGGATTCAGAGACTAATGACCAGCCTATTTTCCCCCTGAGGTCTATTCTCAAACTTGGCAGGGTTATATTACCCATGTCATGCATGTTGTCTTGCATTGCTTAGTTTTTACATCATATATGGATTGCCATCTGCTTATTTGCTTACTATATAAATCATGTATTTGAATTATATCATGCCATCATGTTTACATAGTACATACACATCATCTATCTGAATTATGGCATGACAACCCATTTAATAAAGACATCATATAGTTATATCATCTCATCCTGTTTAGTGTTTACAGTCATCATATTTTGAATTATGGCATGCCAACCTATTTAATAAACACATTATATAGTTATGTCATGTCATCCTGTTTACATAGTCTCATATTTTGAACTATGTCTTTCCATCTTTTTTAGTTAGCCATCATAATGTGAAATTGTGTCATGCTATCCTGTTTAGTTAGCCATCATATATGTGAAATTGTCTCATGCTATCCTGTTTGGTTAGACAACATAAATATGAATTATTTCATGCCCTCTTTCATTCCCCACTATCCATTGCACCTGTCTATCATACAATGTCTATACTTTCAATTACTTTTCTTGTTTATCAGCCATTTGAATTGGAGAGCGTGATGGCAGTATCTAAGGGAGTAACAACACGGTCTTCAGAAAAGATAGTGCTACCAGTTGATGCAGATAGAACCACGATTGCACTTGCCCAAGGACCATATCCACCACACATAACCCAGACTCTCGCAGATTGTACCCCTACCTAGTTGGACAGAGAACCAGATACACCCCTTCTAACCCCAACCCCGGCAGATAGTAACCCAGTTCCAGTTGACACAACACCGTCTCCACCACAGAGCACCCAAACATGAGCAGTTAGTAAGGGAACTGCAGTGCCCAAAGCACGAGGACGACCACTCCGAATCCCAACTCAACGCTTAAAGGAGAAGAAGATTTGTTCTCAGGTCAGGTTCTGTAGCTATGGTTCATACTCCTTTGCTCTTGCATGACTGTATTTACTCATACCAACTATTTTCAAATTTGAAGGATGGAATTGAAACTCCAATGGTGCAACAGGTATGTTTTAAACCTGTTTCTTTAACTGGTTTGCTGTTGTAACCTGCTCTATGTTGATTTCAGTTTCAATTGAATAAACAGTTATGTTCTCATGTCATGCACATTACAAGTGTTGTTATTGCTCTATAGTTACCCACACTTATATTCTGTCTATTCTGCTTTGTCTTGCACAAATATTATTTGAACTGTGTCTCTATCTTGATTTGGCAACAAAAACTAGAATGGTATAGACCATAAAGTGACCATGGTACATAGATATATGTTTGTTTCATGTTGTTATCATGTCCACTTTACTACTGAACTCATTTACCAAAATGAGTTTCATATACAACATGGTAAACATGTGATGTGTCTGCTTGTTTCTCTTTTAGAATGCGGACAAAATATTGGAGAACAGTACCGCGTTATCCAATGGTAAAGGAAGTAATGCAGATAAGGTTCAAGATAGTGAGACATCCCTGTTGGTCTCCAAGAAAGCTGATAAAAACTATCTTGACGACAGTGAGGGAACCCAAAAGTCCTGTCTTGATGTAGTGTTCGAGTTACTAGCCACTACTGCTGGCACAAGCTCTTCGAACTCGCTGCCTGAATCAATTCGTCTTCTTGAGTCTCAACTTCAAGTTGAAAGACATCGATCAGATGTGTTGCGACAGGAAGCTGAAGGACTGAGGAAGTCCCTGCAGAATTCAGATGCCTATTTTCTGGTGCAACAGCAAGCGCTGGAGGATTTAAGCGCCAAACAAGAGAAAGTTAATAAGCTTGCTAAGCATCTTGCCACCATTATGGGTACCCAGGATATTGTTTCTTGAGATCTTCTGAAGTGGTTTCGGTTCTGGATTTGTTTTGCTGCGGCGTTTATTTGCGCTGGTCGCCAACTTTGACAACCAGTGTATATGATATGTTGCTTTGTTCCCTATATTTGCACTGGTGGCGAACTTTGATGCCCAGTGGATGTAATATGTGTAATAGCCGTGATAGCCTAGCGTTAGTTGCTTGCTTATTTATTTCCTTGTTGTCTTGTTTATTTGTTTGCTTGTAGTCATTGCAGTTCTTTTTCCGCGGTTAGCTAGTGGCTGCAATAACCTATTTTTTAAAACTAGGCCACAATAACCATGGGATAATATTTACTGTAGTGACACTGGGCCTCCTACTGGCCGTAGAAACAGTGGGCCTTCTACGGGCCGTAGGAACAATGGGCCTTCTACGGGCCGTAGAAACAATGGGCCTTCTGCGGGCCGTATTATCAATGGGCCTTATACGGCCGTATTATCGATTGGCCAAACATGGGCCAAACAGACCGCATTATGGCCCTAAACGGGCTAGAGTTGGAATCGTCCGTTCATGGGCCGACCATAATGGGCCATCATTAATAGGCCGTATTTGATGACGCTATGAAATTGGCCCAACGTATTAACAGACCACAAACGGGCCGACTGTAACCACGGGCTGAATTTGGCCCACAAGCAGAAAATGACAGTAACGGGCCGTAAGTAAACGAATGCTGAAAATGAGCCAAGAATAAATGGGCTCTAAGAAGGCCGAAAGATAACATGGGCTGGAAACGGCCCAACGGAATAACGGGCCGTTAATGGGTATAAAGTGATACACTGTTTATTACGGGCCAGTTTCACCATGGGTCGTTAATGGGTGTAAAGTGATACACTGTTCATTACGGCCCAGTTTCTCCATGGGCCGTTAGTAGGCCAAGAGTTACATAGGGCCTCATATGGGCCGAAAGACGTCATGGGCCATACATGGGCCAGAAGTGAAAATGGTCTGGAATCATATTGGATGGCCCAGATGACGCTACTGGGCCTAATTCGGATAGGGTGTAATGGGCCTTGGGTTAGCGGGTTGTAAATGGGCTATATTCGAACAGGCCGTTAACATGCTTTCCATGGGTCGGCCCGCCAGCTTTTGACCAAGTCAAACGGGCCGGCCTTTTCACAGTAATGGGCCTCTGTTGGGCCGTGCCACGTGTCGATGTATCATAGGCGCCTTCCGTCCAATGAGTGGTTGACATTTGTCCCAACGATGAGCCGACAAGTGTTTCCTCCAGCCAATGATGATTTTACATGTGGAAAATCCCCATTGGTCGGGGTTGTTAACGGGTTATCGGATCCAAAACCTGACCCGATAGCTTAACGGCTTTCTGTTATGGTGGATGCCACGTGTCGGTCACCCTTGACGAAAGCACTTCTATGACGCGCGATTTATCGTCATGGAAGTGGACACTTCCGTGATGATAATTTTCGTAATGTCATGGAACACTTCTACGACAGCACAGGTATGACTATCTTGATTCTGTCATAAATTTGTCATGGATGTACATGCATGGCAAAAAAAGCGACCTACTATGACAAACATGTATCATCATGGAAGTGTATTTTTTTGGTAGTGCATGCAATGGATGCACTAGACCTATAAATGTATGAAAGCTCAACAAAAGAAACTAAGTGGGTGTGCATCCAACTTGCTTGCTCACGAAGACCTAGGGCATTTTGAGGAAGCCCATTGTTGGAATATACAAGCCAAGTTCTATAACGAAAATTCCCAGTAGTATATGAAAGTGACAAAATAAGAGACTCTCTATCATGAAGATCATGGTGCTACTTTGAAGCTCAAGCGTGCAAAAGGATAGTAGCATTGTCCCTTCTCTCTTTTTCTCTCCCCTTTTTTTGTTTGGCTTCTTTGGCCTCCTTTTTTCATTGGCTTATTTGGCCTCTCTTTTTTCCTCACATGGGACAATGCTCTAATAATGATGATCATCACACTTCTGTTTATTTACAACTCAAGGATTACAACTCGATACTTGGAACAAAATATGACTCTATATGAGTGCCTCCAGCAGTGTATCGGGATGTGCAATGAATCAAGAGTGACATGTATGAAAAATTTATGAATGGTGGCTTTGCCACAAATACAATGTCAACTATATGATCATGCAAGGCAATGACAATGATGGAGCATATCATAATAGATGGAACGGTGGAAAGTTGCATGACAATATATCTCGGAATGGCTATGGAAATGCCCTAATAGGTAGGTATGGTGGCTATTTTGAGGGAGGTAAATGGTGGGTTTATGGTACCGGCGAAAGTTGCGCGGTACTAGAGAGGCTAGCAACGGTGGAAGGATGAGAGTGCATATAATCCATGGACTCAACATTAGTCATAGAGAACTCACATACTTATTGCAAAAATCTACAAGTCATCAAAACCAAGCACTACGCGCATGCTCCTAGGGGGATAGATTAGTAGGAAAAGACCATCGCTCGTCCCCAACCGCCACTAATAAGGAAGACAATCAAAGAAACACCTCATGCTTCAAATTTGTTACACAATGGTTACCATACGTGCATGCTACGAGACTTGCAAACCTCAACACAAGTATTTATCAAATTCACAACTACTCAACTAGCATGACTCTAATATCACCATCCTCATGTCTCAAAACAATCATCAAGCATCAAACTTCTCATAGTATTCAACGCACTTTATATGAAAGTTTTTATTATACCCATCTTGGATGCCCATCATATTAGGACTAGTTTTGTAGCCAAAGCAAATTACCAGATGTTCTAAAATACTATCAAAATAATATAAGTGAAGCATGAGATATCAATAATTTCTATAAAATAAAACCACCACCGTGCTCTAAAAAGATATAAGTGAAGCACTAGAGCAAAATTATCTAGCTCAAAAGATATAAGTGAAGCACATAGAGTATTCTAATAAATTCCGATTCATGCGTGTCTCTCCCAAAAGGTGTGTAAAGCAAGGATGATTATGGTAAACTAAAAATCAAAGACTCAAATCATACAAGATGCTCCAAGAAAAACACATATCATGTGGTGAATAAAAATATAGCCTCAAGTAAAGTTACCGATAGACGAAGACGAAAGAGGGGATGCCTTTTGGGGCATCTCCAAGCTTAGGATTTTGGTTGTCCTTGAATTTTACCTTGGGGTGCCTTGGGTATTGTAACGCCCCGAGACCGATGTGCTAGGTGTCGTCCAGTTATTCGCTGTTGTTGCGTTGTCATTGCTTGCGTGTCATGCATTGCATATCATGTCATCATGTGCATTTCTTTTGCATACGTGTTCGTCTCTTGCATCCGAGCATTTTCCCCGTTGTCCATTTTGCATGCTGGCGCTTCGTTCTCCTCCGGTGGACATTTCTACCTTTCTCTCGTGTGTGGGGGTTAAACATTTCCGGATTGGACCGAGACTTGCCAAGTGGCCTTGGTTTACTACCGGTACACCGCCTATCAAATTTCGTACCATTTGGACTTTGTTTGATACTCCAACGGTTAACCGAGGGACCGAAAAGGCCTCGTGTGTGTTGCAGCCCAACAACCCTCCAATTTGGTCCAAAACCTACCAAAACCCTCTCCATCATCTAGAGCGTTCGATCACGATCGCGTGGCCGCAAACCGCACCTCATTTGGACTCTCCTAGCTCCCTCTACCTATAATTATGTGTCTCCCTCCGAAATTCTCGCGCAGATGAAACCCTAGCCCCGCTCCTCGCGCCGCCGGACAAACTTCCCACCACCGGCCGGACATGTTCGCCGCCCTCAGCCACCTCACTCCGACCAATCGGAGTGCGCCACCTCACCGTCGCCAGCGTCCTCACCCACTCAGCGCGCGACACGTCACCGCGCCCCGCCTCCTCTCTCTCCTCGCGCCGTCGCGGCCCTGCGGGCCCGAGGCCGGCCCGCCCGGCCCGAGCTGCCCGTGGCCAGCGCCGCTCCTCCCGCGCGGTCGACCGAGGCACCCGCATCGCGCCACCTTCCCGCCGGCGTCCTTCGCTGATGTCCGCGCCGGCCCGCCTCCCCTCGCCGGTGTTGCAGCCTCGCCGGCGACTCGCCGCTGCTCCGCAGCCAGGCGCCATGGCCTCGACCACCGTGCCGCCCGCGCCACCTCGCCATTCTCCCTCGCCGGCGACGACCAACTCCGGCGAATCCCCGAGTCCGGCAAGTTCTCCTCCGGCCACCTCGGACTCCGGCGGCCCCATCTCCATTTCCGGCGAGAGTCAAGCTGCTACAGTGCCCCGGATCTCAGATCTGGAAACTCCCCCTCGGTTGACTTTTCCCCTCCAAACCCTAATCATTTGCTCATGTTCATCGTGCCGTAACTTTGCATCCGTAGCTCCGTTTTGGACATATAGCATATCAAAATGTTCGCCTCAGAGAGCACATCATTTCATCTCACTGCATCATTTTCATTTGAGTTCATCTTGATGCCCGAAATGCTGTTGGAAGTATGCTAGTTGAGATAATTGTCAAATCTGTTGCTCCATTTAGATATTTGTCATTTTTGCCATGATTATTGTGTGCATGATATGCCCAGGTGCTCTACATGAGTTTTATTATATGTTTTTCCATCTATCCAGAGGTGCAACCCATGTATTTTTGTGATGTGTGTGGTGACTAGCACAAGCTTGCAAAGTGGTGCACTTGTTAGTGCTGATTTCAGGGACTTAGCATTTCCACTAAGTCCTTGGTCTGTTTATCTCATGATGCCATATGTTCATGTTGTTCCCTAGTGATCCGTGCCTCTTTTGAGGATGATCAGTAAGGATGTTTTGTTAACCTTGTAGTGCTCTATCCATCCATGTCTTTGTTTGCAATTATGGAGCACCCTAGCTTGAGTCAATCGAGCTCTACTTTTGCTACTTTGTGAATCTGGGCAAATTGTCTACTAGTTAGCGATTTTGCCGATGATGTTGTAGTTGATCCGTGCATGCCATGTTATTGTTCTTGCCATGCCTACCTTTTATTTTTTGTATTCTTGATGGGTGTATGATTGGATTATCATGACATGCTCTATAGTGAGTGCATCGAGCTCGTAAACATGCCTACTTGATATCTGTTTTCAGCATGCTCCAGTTTTCACTGTCTGAGAACTGATTATGTTTTTGCCATGTTCACATGCTTGCAAATGTATTTTATGATCCCTTTTGGCTCAAGGTCACTAAGGGACTTTTGTTAAGATCTTTGAGTAGCTCCATGCCATGCTTTACTTTGCCATGTTCAGGTCCTGTAGCATATAGTTTTGATGCTCCAAAGAGTGCTATCTGATCTGAAATTCCAGACAAGTGTTAATTTCACTAAGTCTGAAATCTGTTTACCAAATGCATTTTTTCCATGCTTGTTTGAACCTGTTAATGGATGAATTGGCCGTAGCTCAGTGTTAGTCTTTTGTTAAGCATCTTGAATGGATTCCTGCCATGTATTTTGTTGCCATGTTTGGATGCTGTAGCATGTTCATCTCATTGCATTTAGTTGGCTACTTGCTATAAATCGCAGACCGGTGTCATTTGAATTGCTTGCCATTCCCAAACCGTAACTCCAATTCCGGCGTTCTTTATATCGTTTTCAAGCGATTTCATCTCATATTTCCAGTGGCACACTTGGATTTCCATGTTGAGGCCAGGTTCATGCATCTCTTGTCAAATCTTGCATATGCATCACGCATCGCATCCCGCATAGCATACCATCTTTGCATCATATTGTTTGAGTTGTGCACGTGGTTGATTGCGTTCCTTGTTGCTTGTTTGTCTTGTTTGGGTAGAGCCGGGAGACGAGTTCGCTAACGAGGAGCCCATTGAGTTTGCTTTTGAGGATCCAGTCAACTCTGACAACATTGCAGGCAAGATGATCATACCCTCGAAATCACTTCTATCTTTGCTTGCTAGATGCTCGCTCTTTTGCTATGCCTATGCTACGATGCCTACCACTTGCTTATCATGCCTCCCAGATTGCCATGTCAAACCTCTAACCCACCATGTCCTAGCAAACCATTGATTGGCTATGTTACCGCTTTGCTCAGCCCCTCTTATAGCGTTGCTAGTTGCAGGTGAAGATTGGAGACCGTTCCTTGTTGGAATACTATTTACTTGTCAGGATATCATTATATTGCCATGTTATCTTAATGCATCTATATACTTGGTAAAGGGTGGAAGGCTCGGCCCCTCGCCTAGTGTTTTGTTCCACTCTTGCCGCCCTAGTTTCCGTCATATCGGTGTTATGTTCCCGGATTTTGCGTTCCTTACGCGGTTGGGTTATAATGGGAACCCCTTGATAGTTCACCTTGAATAAAGCTTTTCCGGCAATGCCCGACCTTGGTTTTACCATTTGCCACCTAGCCTCTTTTTCCCTTGGGTTTCCGGAGCCCGAGGGTCATCTTATTTAACCCCCCCCCCCCCCGGGCCAGTGCTCCTCTGAGTGTTGGTCCAACCTAGAGCACCGTGCGGGGCCGTCCCTTGGCAACTTGGGTTACATTGGCTTCCGTACGCTTAGCTTATCCGGTGTTCCCTGCGAACGAGATATGTGCAGCTCCTATCGGGATTTGTCGGCACAGCGGGTGGTGTTGCTGGATTTGTTTTAACTTGTCGAAGTGTCTTGTAGAACCGGGATACCGAGCCTGATCAGAACGTCTCGGGAGAAGGTCTATTCCTTCGTTGACTGTGAGAGCTTGTCATGGGCTAAGTTGGGACCCCCCTGCAGGGATTGAACTTTCGAAAGCCGTGCTCGTGGTTATGGGCAGATGGGAATTTGTTAATATCCGGTTGTAGATAACTTGAACCTTAACTTAATTAAAAATGAATCAACTGTGTGAGTTACCGTGATGGTCTCTTCTCGGCGGAGTCCGGGAAGTGAACACGGTGTTGGAGTAATGCTTGCCGCAGGTTGCTCTCTAGTTATTCGTTCGCGCTTTGCTATCTCTTCTCGCTCTCTTTTGCGAATAGGTTAGCCACCATATGTGCTAGTCGCTTGCTGCAGCTCCACATATATTACCTTGCCTTTTCCTATAAGCTTAAATAGTCTTGATCGCGAGGGTGTGAGATTGCTGAGTCCCTGTGGCTCACAGTTTACTTCCAAACCAGATGCAGGGCCAGACGACTCCGTTCCAGATGACGCGTTAGAGCTCAAGTGGGAGTTCGACGAGGACTCGCGCCGTTACTATGTTTCTTTCCCTGATGATCAGTAGTGGTGCCCAGTCGGGGTGATCGGGACCGTGTCGCATGTTGGGTTATCTTTTATTTTGGCGCCGTAGTCGGGCCATGAGTGTTTGAATGATGTAATGTTATTTATGTACTTTGTGTGACGTGGCGAGTGTAAGCCAACTATGTTACTTATCCCCTTATTATGTATTACATGGATGTTGTGATGATTGCCTAACTTGCGACATTGCTTTCAATGCGGCTATGCCTCTAAGTCGTGCCTCAACACATGGGAGATATAGCCGCATCGAGGGCGTTACAGGTATCCACAAGATTAGACTCTTGCCACTCCTTATTCCAAAATCCATCAAATCTTTATCCAAAAACTTGAAAACTTCGCAACACAAAACTTCAACAGAAAATCTCATGAGCTCCGTTAGTATAAGAAAATAAAACACCACTTTAAGGTACTGTAATGAACTCATTCTTCATTTATATTGGTGTTAAACCTACTGTATTACAACTTCTCTATGGTTCATACCCCCTGATACTACTCATAGATTCATCAAAATAAGCAAACAACACACGAAAAACAGAATCTGTCAAAAACAGAACAGTGTGTAGCAATCTGGAGGTTTCGAATACTTCTGTAACTCAAAAAATTCTGAAAAATTAGGACGACCAGGATAAAAAGTATATCGATCTACTGTAGATGGAATTGGTATTTTATTGCTCTTTGGTAAAAAATGATAATTATTTTCACGAGCGCATACTTTCTGTTTTATCAGCAAGATCAAACAACAATCACCCAAGAAGATCCTAAAGGCTTTGCTTGGCACAAACACTAATTAAAACATAAAAACACAATCATAACAGAAGCTAGATGAATTATTTATTACTAAATAGGAGCAAAAAGCAAAGAACAAAAATAAAATTGGGTTGCCTCCCAACAAGCGCTATCGTTTAACGCCCCTAGCTAGGCATAAAAACAAGAATGGATCTAGGTATTGTCATATTTGGCCGTTATCTTTTTAATGGAGTAATGCTCGAATCCGGGAGGTTCCTTACGTTTCCTTTCATACTTGGAGATTTTTATATCTAGAGCATCCAACCGCTTATTGCGAGAAAGGCAAAAGAAGAAGACAAACAGAAGAAAGGCGAAGAAAAGGTAAAGGTTTTAGAAAATCGTTTTAGAAGTGGGGGAGAGGGAAATGAGAGGCGAATGGCAAATAATGTAATGCGAGGGAGAAGAGTTTATGATGGGTACTTGGTATGTCTTGACTTGACGTAGATCTCCCCGGCAACGGCGCCAGAAATCCTTCTTGCTACCTCTTGAGCATGCGTTGGTTTTCCCTTGAAGAGGAAAGGATGATGCAGCAAAGTAGCGTAAGTATTTCCCTCAATTTTGAGAACCAAGGTATAAATCCAGTAGGAGACAACGCACAAGTCACCTAGTACCTGCACAAACAAACAAGAACCTTGCAACCAACGCGATAAAGGGGTTGTCAATCCCTTCACGGTCACTCACAAAAGTGAGATCTAATAAAGATAGTAAAGTAAATATTTTTGGTATTTTTGTTGTATAGATTGGAAAGAAAAGATTGCAAATTAGTAAATGAGATGCGATGTAAATAAAAGAGATGCAATATAATAAGAAAGAGACCCGGGGGCCATAGGTTTCACTAGTGGCTTCTCTCAAGATAGCATGTATTACGGTGGGTGAACAAATTACTGCCGAGCAATTGATAGAAAAATGCATACTTATGAAGATATCTAAGGCAATGATCATGAATATAGGCATCACATCCGTGTCAAGTAGATCGAAACGATTCAGCATCTACTACTATTACTCCACACATCGACCGCTATCCAGCATGCATCTAGAGTATTAAATTCATAAGAACAGAGTAACACATTAAGCAAGATGACATGATATAGAGGGATACACTCAAACAATATGATATAAACCCCATCTTTTTATCCTCGATGGCAACAATACAATACGTGCCTTGCTGCCCCTACTGTCACTGGGAAAGGACACTGCAAGATTGAACCCAAAGCTAAGCACTTCTCCCATTGCAAGAAAGATCAATCTAGTAGGCCAAACTAAACCGATAATTCAAAGAGACTTGCAAAGATATCAAATCAATTTCATCAATGATAGTTGCAATCACTTTTTCTAGCATCATTATATATCATAACAGTAGCTCAACTCATAAAACTTCTCATGATCAAGTAACAAGCTATTCACATGTTAAAGTATAGATCATAAACTTTCTTGAGAACTAACAAACCGTGCTCTTAGTCATCAAACAATTGCAATTCATCTTATTTTCGGGAAGAGTCTATGTAAGAGCTTTGATTCAGCAAACTCCACATACTCAACTATCATTTAATCTTCCACAATTGCTAACACTCATGTGATATTTATGGGTACAAAGTTTTAGTCGGACACAGAGAAAGATAGGGGCTTATAGTTTCGCCTCCCAACCTTTTACCTCAAGGGTAATGTCAACAATAATAATTTATGAGAACCGACATCCAAGTGGATATATATATCCGGATCGATCCAACACAAAGTGCTTGCCAAAGGAAAAAGTGTAAAAAGGAAAGGTGATGACCAGCATGACTCTTGTATAAGGGTAGAAGATAAAAGTAAAAGATAGGCCCTTCGCGGAGGGAAGCAGAGGTTGTCATGCGCTTTTATGGTTGGATGCACAAAATCTTAATGCAAAAGAACATCACTTTATATTGCCACTTGTGATATGGACCTTTATTATGCAGTCCGTCGCTTTTATTTCTTCCACATCACAATATCGTATAAAGCTTATTTTCTCCACATTAATAGGTCATACATATTTAGAGAGCAATTTTTATTGCTTGCAACAATGACAATTTACTTGAAGGATCTTACTCAATCCATAGGTAGATATGGTGGACTCTCATGGCAAAACTGGGTTTAAGGATATTCGGAAGCACAAGTAGTGTCTCTACTTGGTGCAAAGAATTTGGCTAGCATGAGGGGGAAAGGCAAGCTCAACATGTTGGATGATCCAAGACAATATGACGTTTCGGATATAGAAAAACATAACCCATTAAGTTGTCTTCCTTGTCCAACATCAACCTTTTAGCATGTCATATTTTAATGAGTTCTCACAATTGCAAAAGATGTACAAGATAGTATATTTATATGTGAAAACTCTCTTCCTTCAATATTCTTTCATGAATTGTTCAAGTGACCAATTCTGTGTTTGCTAACTTCCAACAAGTTTACTGCCTATACTTATTATGTGTGAAGTCATTACTCCACATGTTGTAAGCATATGAAATGTATATAAATTCAAATTTATGATATTCAATTCATTCAACCTTTTACTCATAGGATATATGTGAAGCACGTGAGTATATGACAAACTACTCCAAAAAGATATAAGTGAAGAATACTGAGTAGTCAAATAACTAAATAGCCATGGGAGGATTCTTCTTCATTCAAGATTTTAGATCCAATTATTTTATTCAAACAGCAAGTAAAATTGAAAATACGCTCCAAGCAAGACACATATCATGTGACGAATAAAAATATAACTCCGAGTAAGGTATACCGATAGTTTTGAAGACGAAAGAGGGGATGCCTTCCGGGGCATTCCCAAGCTTAGGCGCTTGATTCTTCCTTGAATATTACCTTGGGGTGCCTTGGGAATCCCCAAGATTAGGGTCTTTCCACTACTTATTCTCCTCATATAGATATCTCACCCAAAGCTTGAAAACTTCAATCACACAAAACTTAGCGGAACTTCGTGAGATAGGTTAGTATGATAAAGAGTAAACCATTCGCTTTGGTACTGTCAAAGACAAGGTTCATAATTGTTCTCACACAATTCCTACTGTACCATATCATTTCTACAATTTATATTGAGAAATATAAGCCATAGAAACTAGAAAACAAGCAAACTATGCAATGAAAACAGAATCTGTCAGAAACAGAACAGTCTGTAATGATCTGAACAGTAACCATACTTCTGCTACTCCAAAAATTCTGAAATAACTTGGTGGACGTGAGGAATTTGTCTATTAATCTTCTTAAAAAAGAATAAACTCAATCGCACTCTTCTATAAAAAAATGACAGCTAATCTCGTGAGCACAAATTTTCATTTTTTTACAGCAAGATCACATTAACTTTCACCCAAGTCTTCCCAAAGGTCTTAGTTGGCACTTTATTGAAACAAAAGATATAAAACATGATTAATACAGTAGCTTAATCATGAGAACACACAAAAATAGTAAGGGTAAATATTGGGTTGTCTCCCAACAAGCGCTTTTCTTTAATGCCTTTTAGCTAGGCATGATGATTTCAATGATGCTCACATAAAAGATAAGAATTGAAACATAAAGAGAGCATCATGAAGAGTATGACTAGCACATTTAAATCTAACCCACTTCCTATGCCTAGGGATTTTGTGAGAACATAATTTATAGGAACAAGAATCAACTAGCATAGGAAAGAAAAACAAGTATAACTTCAAAACTTTAAGCATATTGAGAGGAAACTTGATATTATTGCAACTCCTACAAACATGTATTCCTCCCTCATAATAATTTTCAGTAGCATTATGAATGATTTCAACAATATAACCATTACATAAAGCATTCTTTTCATGATCTACGAGCATAGAAATTTTACTACTCTCCACATAAGCAAAATTCTCCCCATTCGGAATAGTGGGAGCAAACTTCTTCTAAATCCACTTCAGATGATAGTATTATTCATACTACAAAAGATATAAGTGAAGTTCATGGAGCATTCTACAATTAATATAGACTAACCAATATCCAAGCTCAAAATATATAAGTGAAGCACACGAAGCATTCTATAAAACCATACTCAAAAGATTTAAGTGAAGCACAAAGAGCAATTCTATAAGATCATACTTAAGAGATATAAGTGAAGCACATGAAATAATATGTAAACCAATAAAGGGATATCTCATACTAGCATGGTTCTTAAAGGAAAAACAAAAACACAAAGGACGCAAATTATGTGAACAAAACAAAAACCGAGGTATACCGATAATTGTTGAAGAAGAAGGATGGGATGCCAACCGGGGCATCCCCAAGCTTAGATGCTTGAGTATCCTTGAAATATTTACTTGGGGTGCCTTGGGCATCCCCAAGCTTGAGATCTTGCCTCTCTTTATTCTTCTCATATTGGTAGCTCCTCGATCTTCGACCACTTCATCCACACAAAACTTTAATAAAAACTTTGTGAGATCTGTTAGTGTAATAAAGCAAATCACTACCTTTAGATACTGTTACAAACTCATTCCAATTTCATATTAGAACTATATCTACTGTATTCCAACTTCACCATGGTTCATACCACCCCCCCAATACTACCCATATATTCATCAAAATAAGCGAACAACTCATAGAAAACAGAATCTGTCAAAAACAGGACAGTCTGTAGTAATCTGGAAGTTTAGTAAACTTCTGTAACTCCAAAAACTTCTAAAAACATATGACTATTTAAACAATTTATACAGAAGTAATGTTCAAAAAGTTTCAGACCCATTTGACTTTCCAGTAAAAAAATTAAAATCATGCGCTACAGCCAAAGTTTCTGTTTTTGTACTGTACATAGTAAACAAGCAATCTAATCGTCCTAAAACCGAAGCTTGGCACGTTATTTTTATAATACAATGGATATATATGCAAGGGGATAATTATTTTCAGAGAAGCTTCCATGAATTTTTTTACATTGTTTCCATGAGCATGAACACAAGTGCTCAAGGTTGACCCTCATTTCTTCAATGCATAATCTTCCAACCACTTCTCTTATTGAAAAACTTTTTAGGCATGAGAGGCAAGTATATTTTTTTGTATTTTCATTATTTAAATTTTTTTTGTATGTTTCACCCACAACTAAACAGAAACAAAAAGGAAAAACAAAATCTACTTAGTGAAGAAAGCAAACAAGCACACGCGAGAATATCAACTCCACGCTATTGCTCCCCGGCAACGGCGCCAGAAAAGAGCTTGATAATCACCAAGTGCAGGGAATCATCGTAGCAATTCCCAAAGGTGGAAGTGATAAGTATGGAGTGTGGAACTCATAAGGAGCTAAAGGTAAGATCAATATTCTCTCAAGTCCTATCTGCCACTGATACGACTCTACGTACACCGAACGTTTGCTTCCAACTAGAAACGAGAAATAAAACTACGTTGTGGGTATGAAGAGGATAACTTTGCATGATATCAGAGAGATAAAATATAAAAGTAGGTGTTGTTATCATAAAGTCGGGATATATTACTAAATATTATAAATAGCGAGTGTGGAATAATGATGGGTCGGTCTGCGGAATTGTCCTAGGCAATTGTTAACAAGACCGATAGTCATCATTGCAATTTCATATGAGGGAGAGGCATAAGCTAACATACTTTCTCTTCTTGGATCATATGCACTTATGATTGGAACTCTAGCAAGCATCCGCAACTACTAAAGATCATTAAGGTAAAACCCAACCATAGCATTAAAGCATCAAGTCCCCTTTATCCCATACGCCACAACCCCCTTACTCGGGTTTATGCTTCTGTCACTCAAGCAACCCACTATAAGCGAATCATGAACGTATTGCAACACCCTACAGCGGGAATCCCTCACGCTTGCGCGACACGGAGGGCATGATAGGACAGCACCAAAATAAAACATACAACTCATACCATTCTAGATCATCAATCAACCCAAAGACAAAAGATATCTACTCAAAACATCATAGGATGGCAACACATCATTGGATCATAATGTGTGGCATAAAGCACCATTTTCAAGTAGGGATTACAGCAGGGTGCGGGAGAGTGGACCGCGTAAAAGAGATGAGGATGGTGATGTTGATGAAGACGATCACCGCGGCGATGATTTCCCTCCCGATGGCACTCCAGCGCCACCGAGAGAGAGGAGGAGAGGTTCTCCCCCTTGTGCTTCCTCTTCCATGGCCTCCCCTGGATGGGGAGAGGTTCTCCCTCTGGTCCTTGGCCTTCATGGTGATGATGGCCCCTCCGGGATCGTCCTCCATAGCCTCTGGTGATGATGGCCCCCTCCGGCAGGGTGCCAGAGAGGGCCTAGATTGATTTCTCGTGGCTACAAAGGCTTGCGGCGGCGGAACTTCCGATCTAGGTTATTTTCTAGAGGTTTGGGCATTTATAGGAGAGGTTGGCGTCGAGAACAAGTCAGGGGGGGCCCACGAGAAGTCCACGAGGCACAAGGGTGTGCCCAGGGGGGCGCCCCCTACCCTCGTGGGGCCCACGGGACTCCCCTCCGGTAGATTTTTGTTCTTGTATTTTTTATATTTTCCAGAAAAAATCTCCGTTGATTTTCATCGCATTCCGAGAACTTTTATTTCTGCACAAAAACAAAACCACGGTAGTTCTGCTGAAAACAGCGTCAGTCCGGGTTAGTTCTAATCAAATCATACTAAAATCATATAAAACTATTGTAAACATGGCATGAATACTTCATAAATTATAGATACGTTGGAGATGTATCAGTGACCTGCGCCGCATCAAGCAATAGCCGGGAGAGACCCTGCAGAAATACATCCAGCGCTTCAACAGCGTGCGCCTCAAGATCCCCAAGGTGACGGACGAGGCCATCATCTCAGCATTTTTCGATGGCGTCCGCGACATCAAGATGAAGGAGGAGCTCGCCATCCACAAGGAGCTATGCATGACTCTGGAGTTGTTCAACATGGCGACCAAATGCACAAGAGCTGAGGAAGGGCGTCTCTCCCTCCTCGAGCTCCCTGCTGCAGACCCAGAGGAGAAGAAGGTCAAGGTTAAGGACATGAAGTGCAAGGGAGTGGCCATACTCACGGCAGAGCCAGACACAAAGCGTGGTCGGGACCTCCCCGAGTCGTCCAAGGGCGGTCGTCCATTCTGTGTCTTCCACAACGCGCGCAGCCACAACACCAACGATTGTCAAGAACTCAGGGTCATTCGAGATGGACACTTCGGTCGATGCCCCGAGCGCAACGACCGGGGCTACGGTCGAGGAGGAGGAGGAGGAGGCGGAGGAAGCTGGGACGACGGCGGCCCCCGCCAGGAGTGGGGCGACTAGCCTCGCGAGGACCGCTGGCAGGACCAGCCTCGTGAGGGCGCCTGGAGGGACCAGCCACGCGAAGACCGTCCTCAGGGCAATCCCGGTCTCCCTCTGCTGCTGCCACTACCAAGGAGGAACAACGACCACCATCAGGACGAGGGGGCTGGGGCTCCCAGGAGCCGCGCGCCATCACTTGCATCTTGGGTGGTGCTCAGGCCCCGGCTTCCCAGTGCATCTTCAAGCAGTTCTCTCGCGAGGTGAATGCAGCCATCCCCAAGCTCGAGGCCACGCGCCCGCTCAGATGGTCCAAGTACGCCATCACCTTCAGCTCGGCGGACCAGCTCAAGTGCGCGGCGACCGCCGGCATCCTCCTGATGCTCTACTCACCCATCATCAGCAATGTCCAAGTCACCAAGACCCTTATAGATGGTGGCGCAGGGCTCAGTGTCCTGTCCGTCGAGACGTTCGACAACCTTCAAGTGCCATATGATCAGCTTCAGCCCACCAAGCCTTTCTCAGGAGTGACTGGCGGCTCCACCATCCCGATAGGGCAAGTTTGTCTCCGTGTCACCTTCGGTCAGTGCGACAAATACCACACCGAGCTCATCGACTTCGACGTCGCCCACATCCGTCTGCCGTACAATGGCATCCTCGGGTACCCAGCGTTAGCCAAATTCATGGAAGTGACCCACCATGGCTACAACGTCCTCAAGATGCCGGGAAGCGGTGGAATCGTCACAGTCCCCTGCGAAGAAAGAGATGTGGTGTGCTCCCTCGAGCGCGCCTTCCAAGCCGCGACAATCGAAGACTCTGACAGCAAGGGCGCGTACCCTCCTAAGGCCACCCCAAGAAGAAGAAGCAGGCACTCCGCATAGGGCCTCGAGGGAGCAGCGCCTCTAGTGGTGCCACATCAGGATCGGCACCCTCACCTGGGGCGCCTCCCTCCCTCGCATAGGAAGGCGTGCCCAGCGCCCTCCTCGGGCAAGGCTCGGGGGCTCTCTTCTGGAGGGCCTCCGACCTGGCCAACATCACGAGGGAGGCGCTTGGGCACCATGTGGAGGCGTGCTTCGTGCCACGTTTCCCTCAGGAGGGCACCGGGCAAGGAGCGCCCGGCGCTCAGGAGTTCATCGTCAAGGTCACTCAGGAGCTTCAGGAAGTAAGGGCAATATGTGGCGACCGCCACCCACCTGGTGTAGCTCCCCACCCGGGAGAGGGTGGCGAGTTGCGCGTCTGCATCGACATCCCAGGGCTCAATAGGGCCGCATCTCAGGAGCGCTTCTGGCCTTCATGTGCTGGCCGGTGTGAGGGTCCACCTCACAGCTACGTTCGCATGTCGTTTGGCCTGCCGAGCATGGCAGCCGCCTTCTAGCGCAATCTACAGAGCATCCTGGTGACCCAGCAGGCCAGGCATCACGCGATCCTGGCGGAGATGGAGACGGTCTTCAGGAGGCCACCTAAGCCCCCAGAGCTTCCCGAGGCTCAGGGTCTCGACGACTCATGAGGAGCGACTTCTTCAGCGCGCGCCTTCAGCTACCCCAACGCTCCTTCGACAACAAAACCAGGTGAGATATTCCAGGTTCATTCAGCTGGGAGCACCCCTCGGGCTGCATTATTCCCAGGTCGCATGGGCTTGTCCATACGGCGTGTATCTTCTTGCATCTTTCGCTTACCCTGCTGGGGGCGCTCCTCGGGCTGCATCATCTCCAGGCCGCTCGGGTCCGACCCAGTGGCATGTATCGTTCTTGCATTTACCTAAGCTAGTTTGCTTCCCATGCATAAGCTATCTATGGTCATTACCTGCTTGATTGCCACCCACCGCGGGAGCCATTCACGCCGGCACGGCACTTGTGCTCGGGTCCGTCCCTGCAACACTGACAAATCTGAGCGGTCAAGCTCTAGCTCGCGGCACACCCGCGCACGTCACCTCACCAGGCCCTTAGTGCCTTCACCTTCTTGCGGAGTGACCAGTGGCACACCGTCAATCATCGTGGCAATTTGTGTCCCTCCTCACGATAACCTGTAGGAACCTCCTGAGGACAACAGCAGGCGGTACCGCGAGCTCCCTCTTCTCCCATGCAATTCGCTTGCGCGTTAAAAGGGGGGCTCCTGAGCATCGCGACTCAGGAGCTCTTACTGGCTCTCCAGCCCTCACCCCCTGGCCTTGACCACGGCACCACGACCTGGTGATACGTCTCCAACATATCTATTTTTCCAAACACTTTTGCCCTTGTTTTGGACTCTAACTTGCATGATTTGAATGGAACTCACCTGGATTGACATTGTTTTCAGCAGAATTGCCATGGTGTTATTTTTGCGCAGAAATAAAAATTCTTGGAATGACCTAAAAATCAATGGAAAATATTTTTGGAATATATAAAAATTACTGGCGAAAGAATCAAGGACATGGGGGGCACACCCTGTCCACGAGGGTGGGGGCGCGCTGATACGTCTCCGTCGTATCTACTTCTCCAAACACTTTTGCCCTTGTTTTGGACTCTAACTTGCATGATTTGAATGAAACTAACCCGGACTGACGCTGTTTTCAGCAGAATTACCATGGTGTTATTTCTGTGCAGAAACAAACATTCTTGGAATGACCTAAAACTTCACGGAGAAACTTTTCATAAAATATGAAAAATACCTGCAAAATATGAAGGCCAGGGGGCCCACCACCTCTCCACGAGGGTGGGGGCGCGCCCCCCTACCTCGTGAGCCCCCTGTTGCCTCTCCGACTCCAACTCCAACTACATATATTGTGTTTCGGGAAGAAAAAAATCAGAGAGAAGAAATCATCACGTTTTACGATACGGAGCCGCCACCAAGCCCTAAAACCTCTCGGGAGGGCTGATCTGGAGTCCGTTCGGGGCTCCGGAGAAGGGAATCCGTCGCCATCGTCATCATC
Organism: Triticum aestivum; assembly: GCF_018294505.1. NCBI lineage: Eukaryota > Viridiplantae > Streptophyta > Magnoliopsida > Poales > Poaceae > Triticum > Triticum aestivum. Next base: position 142,245,895 of record NC_057806.1, read on the forward strand.
AACCATCCTCCATCACCAATTTCATGATGTTCACCATCGTGCGTGAGTAATTCCATCGTAGGCTTGCTGGACGGTGATGGGTTGGATGGGATCTATCATGTAATCGAGTTAGTTTTGTTAGGGTTTGATCCCTAGTATCCACTATGTTCTGAGATTGATGTTGCTATGACTTTACTATGCTTAATTCTCATCACTAGGGCCCGAGTGCCATGATTTCAGATCTGAACCTATTATGTTTTCATCAATATATGCGTGTTCTTGATCCTATCTTGCAAGTCTATAGCCACCTATTATGTGTTATGATCCGTTAACCCTGAAGTGACAATAATCGGGATACTTACCGGTGATGACCGTAGTTTGAGGAGTTCATGTATTCACTATGTGTTAATGCTTTGTTCCGGTTCTCTATTAAAAGGAGGCCTTAATATCCCTTAGTTTCTGTAAGGACCCCGCTACCACGGGAGGGTAGGACAAAAGATGTCATGCAAGTTCTTTTCCATAAGCACGTATTACTATATTCAGAATACATGCCTACATTACATTGATGAACTGGAGCTAGTTCTGTGTCACCCTAGGTTATGACTGTTACATGATGAACCGCATCCGGCATAATTCTCCATCACCGATCCATTGCCTACGAGCTTTCCATATATTGTTCTTCGCTTATTTACTTTTCCGTTGTTGTTGCTATCATCACTACAAAATACCAAAAACACTACTTTTATCACTATTACCTTTTGTTACCGTTATCACTACTATCATATTACTTTGCTACTAAATACTTTGCTGCAGATACTAAGTTTCCAGGTGTGGTTGAATTGAAAACTCAGCTGCTAATACTTGAGAATATTCTTTGGTTCCCCTTGTGTCGAATCAATAAATTTGGGTTGAATACTCTACCCTCGAAAATTGTTGTGATCCCCTATACTTGTGGGTTATCAAGACTATTTTCTGGCACCGTTGCCGGGGAGCATAGCTCTATTCTTTGAGTCACTTGGGATATATATCTACTTATCATTATGAAGAACTTGAGAGATCCAAAAACCAAGATCTATCCCTCAACTACGAGGGGAGGTAAGGAACTACCATCTAGCTCTGGACATGATTCACCTTCTGTTTTGAGTAAGCTTGCGACACCTACACCTGCTTCTGCATTTTGTTCTGATATGTCGCATGTTATTGATGATGCCACTTCTGCTATGCATGATACTTATGATGAAACTACCTCTATGCCTGATACTACTGTGCCACTTAGTAAATTTCTTGATGAACAACTTGCTAGGGCTAGAGAGATTGAAAATATTGAATCTGATGATACTGATCAAAGTGATGATGAAGAATCACTTGTTATTCCTAAGGGTTATGTTTTTGATCAGGAAGCTTCTTTCGCTATTTTAGCTTGCAAAAATAGAAATGAAGTCAAAAGGTTATTAGCTAAATGCTAGAATGAAACCTGACCCTGCTTTTGCTACTTCACCTATCTTTGTTACTGATAAGGATTATGAATTCTCTATTGATCCTGATATAATTACTTTGGTTGAATCTGATCCTTTTCATGGTTATGCATCTGAAACTGTTGTGGCACATCTTACTAAGTTGAATGATATAGCCACCCTGTTCACTAAAGATGAGAGAACTCATTACTTTTATATCCTTAAAATATTTCCGTTCTCATTAAAAGGTGATGCTAAGATATGGTTTAATTCTCTTGATCCTGGTTGTGTGCGTAGTCCCCAGGATATGATTTATTACTTCTCTGCTAAATATTTCCCTGCTCATAAGAAACAAGTTGCTTTAAGGGATATATATAATTTTGTGCAAATTGAAGAAGAGAGTCTCCCACAAGCTTGGGGGAGGCTTCTCCAATTACTTAATGCTTTGCCTGATCATCCTCTTAAGAAAAATGAAATACTTGATATCTTCCATAATGGACTAACCGATGCCTCCAGAGATTACCTGGATAGTTGTGTTGGTTCTGTTTTCAGGGAAAGAACACCGGATGAAGCTGAAATTCTGTTGAATAATATGTTGACAAATGAAAATAATCGGACATCTCCGGAGCCAATTCCTGAGACTATTCCTAAACCAACTCCGAAGAAGAGGGGTATTCTATTTCTCAGTCCTGAAGATATGCAAGAGGCAAAGAAATCTATGAAAGAAAAGGGTATTAAAGCTGAAGATGTTAAGTATTTACCTCCTATTGAAGAAATACATGGTCTTAATTTACCGCCTATTGAAGAAACATATAATCCAAATCCTTCTCCTATTGAAGAAACTCATGGTCTTGATAACCCGACACAGATAGTAAAGGTAAATTCTCTCTATAGATATGATAAAGCTGAAATCCCATTTACTAAATTTGCTAGCCCATGCTTAGATGAGTTTGATAAATTTATGGCTAAGCAAGAAGATTTTAATGCTTATTTTGGTAGACAATCGAAATACAATTCAAATATGCTTGAACACTTGGGTGATTATATGGCTAATGTTAAAGGTGAACTTAAACTTATTAGTAAACATGCTTCTATGGTTACACTCAAGTAGAACAAGTACTTAAAGCTCAAAATGACTTGCTCAATGAATTGAATAATAAGAATAATGATAATGTTGTTAGAGTGGCTACTAGAACTGGTAGAATGACTCAGAAACCTTTGTATCCTGAAGGCCACCCTAAGAGAATTGAGCAAGATTCTCAGAAAAATAATATAGATGTACCTGGTTCTTCTAAAAATAAGAAAAAGAAAAATGATAAGACTTTGCATGCTTCTAGTGATCCTATTGTTGAAACACCTGAGAATCCAAATGATATTTCTAATTCTGATGCTGAAACACAATCTGGTAATGAACCTGAAACTAGTGGTAATGTTAATGATAATGTTCATGATGATGCTCAACCTAGTAATGATAATGATATAGAAATTGAACCTGCTGTTGATCTTGATAACCCACAATCAAAGAATCAACGTTATGGTAAGATAGACTTTGTTGCTAGGAAACATGGTAAAGAAAGAGAACCATGGGTTCAGAAACCCATGCCTTTTCCTCCCAAACCATCCAAGAAAAAGGATGATGAGGATTTTGAGCGTTTTGCTGAAATGATTAGACCTATCTTTTTGCGTATGCGATTAACTGATATGCTCAAAACCAATCCTTATGCTAAGTACATGAAAGATATAATTACAAATAAAAGAAAGATACTGGAAGCTGAAATTTCCACCATGCTTTCTAATTATACTTTTAAGGGTGGAATACCAAAGAAACTTGGAGATCCCGGTGTACCCACTATACCATGCTCTATTAAAAGAAACTATGTTAAAACTGCTTTATGTGATCTTGGAGCCGGTGCTAGTGTTATGCATCTCTCTTTTATCGTAGACTTGATTTGAATAAGTTGACACCTACTGAAATATCTTTGCAAATGGCTGATAAATCAACTGCTATACCTGTCGGTATTTGTGAGGATGTGCCTGTTGTAGTTGCAAATGTTACTATTTTAACGGACTTTGTTATTCTTGACATTCCCGAGGACGATAGTATGTCTATTATTCTTGGAAGACCCTTTACTGCAGGGGCTGTCATTGATTGCACTAAAGGCAATGTCACTTTTCATGTTAATGGTAATGAGCATACGATACACTTTCCGAGGAAACAACCTCAAGTTCATAGTATCAACTCTATTGGAAAAATTCCATCGATTATATTTGTAGGTTTTGAATTTCCTCTTCCTACTGTCAAGAAGAAATATGATATTCTTATTATTGGGGATGTGCATATCCCCGTTGAGGTAACATAGTGTTATTCGAAATTTCTCCGGTTCCATGTTATTTGGAATGAGTTCGTTAACAAGACTTGATCAACCTTGTTAGTGGATTCCTTTTGATGATCATGAGATGGATGAAACTAGAAGGCACAACCTTCTATACCCACTTTTACTTTCTGTTATTTATATTAAATAAAATAAAAATAAATATTTTATGTCTGTTATCTGATTATCCGTGCAATATAAAAATACCTCAAAAATAAAAGTTCTCCAAATGCCCTGAAATTTAAATATGATTTTTCTAGAATATTTGAGAATATTTGGCACCGAGAACACATCAGGGGGGTCAACCACCTGCCCACGAGGGTGGAGGGTGCGCCCTACCCCCTGGGCATGCCCCCCTGCCTCGTGGGCCCACGGTGGCCCTCCTCCACTCATTCTTTCACCCACATACTTCTTCTTCCTCCCACAAACACGAATAACCAGCTCAAACCCGAGTCCAAGCTCGTTTTGCTGCCATTTTCGATCTCCTTCCTCAAAGCACCTCTCACAAAACTTCTTGGGGAGATTGTTCCTTGGTATGTGACTCCTCCATTGGTCCAATTAGTTTTTGTTCTAGTGCTTTATTCATTGCAAATTTTTGCTGCTTAGGTGACCCTATTCTTGAGCTTGCATGTCAAATTTATATGGTCAAAAGTAGTTTTGATGCATGATATAGGCTCTAGGCACTTGTAGGAGTAGATGCTATCAATATTATTGAGTTTGGTTTACTTTTATTTTGAAGTTACTAAAAAAATTCAGAATTTTTTAGAGGAATAAATATGCTTAGGAAAATGTTCCAAGGTGGTTCTTCAAGGAAGCAAGGACCCAGTCTTGCAATGCGTGATGCTAATGACGAGCCACCAAGAGACGCTCCAGTGCGTCCTTGTGAATGGCCTTCTGAAAATTTTATGGATCGAGCAGGAATTAAGGAGGAATTCAACGCATATTTGCGCAACGCTGATCTTGTGAGCTTCGAAGAAGAGAAGTGCAGTCAGTATCACAACCTCACCAGTACCTTTGTGAGGAGGTTTGAATTTTCAACTTCACGTAATTCTCCAACTGTCCTATTTGATCTTTATGATAATTCTTACACTATGGACTCAGAGGATTTTACCACTGCTTGCAAACTTCCACAATGGGGGAGTATAAGGGATCCTCGCAAATCTGAATCTAGAGATTTTCTTGCTAGTATAACTGTGGGAGAATCTAGAGATATAACACAAGCCACCATAGGGAGCATTCACTTTCTTTCTATACATTATTTTTCTCTCTTCATAGGTAGATGCATTAATGGTAAGGATGAAGCATGTCACATGTGTGTCCCCGATCTCAGTATTCTTAGGTGTGTTGTGTTAGGAGACCAATCTTATAATTTGGGAGCCATTGTTGCACGTAGGTTGCATCTTAATAGATTTAATGGAGATTTCTTTGGAGGAATTTATGCAACCCGCGTAGCTAATTTTCTTGGTATAGCCATACGCGAAGATGATATTGAATTACCTCCTGCTTACCTAGACTTTAATGCTATGGTTCACCACCAGTTTGTCGAGAGGAATGAATCACCTCTCTAGTATCGACTAATCTTTGACAGACGCCGTGCTGTCCATATTACTCTCCCTGCTCCTGCCTTCTTTGATTATCAGGCAAGAGGAAGATATACCATTACCAGAGAGGAGGCAGATGAGTACGAGAGGAGAGCGGAGGCCGCTCGTCGCCACGCTGTAGCTCAGCAGGCGATAGCCGCTGCATCTTAGTACGACCCCAACTACTATTATGGATATCCGCCAGGCCAGCCGTGGCCATAGACCAACTTAGGCCAAAAGCCTAAGCTTGGGGGAGTACGTATTTCCCACCGACATTACATTTATGTTCACACACTCATTGCTAGATGTCGGTGCTCATACTTTTTCATTATATCATCCATGCTAGTTTAATTTCCTTTTTGTGCTTTCTTCTTGTGTGTTTAATAAACCTTAAGAAAAACCAAAAAAATTAGTTGTAGCTTTTAGTTAGTTTAATTTCCATGCTTGTAGTAGTAATTAAAAAGAAAACCCAAAAATATTTCTTGTTCTTCTTTTGCTTGTTGGGAGCTTTCCCATATAAATAGTTTTATTTCTTTTCTTTCCTTTGGGGGTCGATAGGAGAAGACCATAATTAAATTGTTGAAATGGCTCTTATATGCATTATTGTTGATCTGACAAAAGAGCCCATATTGCCTTGTCTTCTCCTGTTTATTGAATGCTTGCAGATTCCAGCTTAGTCCAATGCACGCGCACTATTATTATTATTCACATCATTCGGTCGTGCAAGTGAAGGGCAATTATGACGATATATGATGGACTGACTGAGATAAGAAAAGCTGGTATGAACTCGACCTCTTTTGTTTTTGTAAATATGATTAGTTCATCATTCCTGATTCAGCCTATTATGAATAAACATGTTTGCAATGACAATTAGTGATCATAGTTTCTTGTGACATGCTTGATTAGCTATGAGTTATAATGGTTTACCTTACGTGCCAACATGCTATTGAGATAGTTATGATGTGGTATGATAGGGTGGTATCCTCCTCTGAATGATTTAAGTGACTTGACTTGGCGCATGTTCACGCATGTAGTTGAAACAAAATCAACATAGCCTTCACGATATTTATGTTCATGGTGGATTATATCCTACTCATGCTTGCATTCGGTGTTGATTAATTTTAATGCATGTTCATGACTGTTGTCGCTCTCTAGCTGGTCGCTTCCCAATCTTTTGCTAGCCTTCACCTGTACTAAGCGGGAATACTGCTTGTGCATCTGATCCCTTAAACCCCAAAGTTATTCCACATGAGTCCACTATACCTACCTATATACGGTATCTACCTGCCGTTCCAAGTAAATTTGTATGTGCCAAACTCTAAACCTTCAAATAAATATCCTGTTTTGTATGCTCGAATAGCTCATGTATCAACTAGGGTTGTCTGTATCTTCCATGTTAGGTGGGTTATTCTCAAGAGGAGTGGACTCTGCTCCTCACTCATGAGATAAATGGCTGGTCACCGGGATGCCCAGTCCCATACTTTATGCAAACTAAATCAAAATAATTGCAAACAAAACTCCCCCTGGGACTCTTGTTAGTTGGAGGCACTCGTTGTTTTGAGCAAGCCATGGATTGATGCTTGTTGGTGGAAGGGGGAGTATAAACTTTACCATTCTGTTTGGGAACCGCCTATAATGTGTGTAGCATGGAAGATATCGCCATCTCTTGGTTGTTATGTTGACAATGAAAGTATACCGCTCAAAATATTATTCACCTCTATTTCAAAACCGAGCTCTGGCACCTCTACAAATCCATGCTTCCCTCTGCGAAGGGCCTATCTATTTCTTTTATGCTGAGTCATCATCTTCTTATTAAAAAGCACCAGTTGGAGAGCATCGCTGTCATTTGCATTCATTATTGTTAGTTTACATTGAGTATGACTTGACTTGATCTCTTTTACCATGAATTACAATGTCTAGTCAGTCCTTGGTCTTTAAAGGTGCTCTGCATTTATGTTTTGCGGTCTCAGAAAGGGCTAGCGAGATACCATCTTGTTATATCATATTATGATTGTTTTGAGAAAGTGTTGTCATCCGAGATTTATTATTATGGCTCGCTAGTTGATTATGCTATTGATATGAGTAAACTTGAGACCTATGCGTTATTGTGAATGTGGTTAGTTATAATCTTTGCTGAAAACTTGAATGTTGGCTTTACATATTTACAACAACAAGAGCAAACAGAGTTTGTAAAAGTTTGTCTTTATCACTTTCAGTTTGTCAACTGAATTGCTTGAGGACAAGCAAAGGTTTAAGCTTGGGGGAGTTGATACGTCTCCGTTGTATCTACTTTTCCAAACACTTTTGCCCTTGTTTTGGACTCTAACTTGCATGATTTGAATGACGCTGTTTTCAGCAGAATTATCATGGTGTTATTTATGTGCAGAAACAAACATTCTCGGAATGACCTGAAACTTCACGGAGCAACTTTTCATAAAATATGAAAAATACCTGCAAAAGATGAAGGCCAGGGGGCCCACCACCTCTCCACGAGGGTGGGGGCGCGCCCCCCTACCTCGTGGGCCCCCTGTTGCCTCTCCGACTCCAACTCCAACTCCATATATTGTGTTTCGGGAAGAAAAAATCAGAGAGAAGAAATCATCGCGTTTTACGATACGGAGCCGCCGCCAAGCCCTAAAACCTCTTGGGAGGGCTGATCTGGAGTCCGTTCGGGGCTACGGGGAGGGGAATCCGTCGCCATCGTCATCATCAATCATCCTCGATCACCAATTTCATGATGTTCACCGCCGTGCGTGAGTAATTCCATTGTAGGCTCGCTGGATGGTGATGGGTTGGATGGGATCTATCATGTAATCGAGTTAGTTTTGTTAGGGCTTGATCCCTAGTATCCACTATGTTCTGAGATTGATGTTGCTATGACTTTGCTATGCTTAATGCTTGTCACTAGGGCCCGAGTGCCATGATTTCAGATCTGAACCTATTATGTTTTCATCAATATATGAGTGTTCTTGATCCTATCTTGCAAGTCTATAGTCACCTATTATGTGTTATGATCCGTTAACCCCGAAGTGACAATAATCGAGATACTTACCGGTGATGACCGTACTTTGAGGAGTTCATGTATTCACTATGTGTTAATGCTTTGTTCCGGTTCTCTATTAAAAGGAGGCCTTAATATCCCTTAGTTTCCGTAAGGACCCCGCTACCACGGGAGGGTAGGACAAAAGATGTCATGCAAGTTCTTTTCCATAAGCACGTATGACTATATTCGGAATACATGCCTACATTACATTAATGAACTGGAGCTAGTTCTGTGTCACCCTAGGTTATGACTGTTACATGATGAACCGCATCCGGCATAATTCTCCATCACCGATCCATTGCCTACGAGCTTTCCATATATTGTTCTCCGCTTATTTACTTTTGCGTTGCTACTGCTATCATCACTACAAAATACCAAAAAAAACTACTTTTATTACTGTTACATTTTGTTACCATTATCACTACTATCATATTACTTTTCTACTAAATACTCTGCTGCAGATACTAAGTTTCCAGGTGTGGTTGAATTGACAACTCAGCTGCTAATACTTGAGAATATTCTTTTGCTCCCCTTGTGTCGAATCAATAAATTTGGGTTGAATACTCTACCCTCGAAAACTGTTGCGATCCCCTATACTTGTGGGTTATCACGCGCCTACCCGCATGGGAGCGCCCCCTGCCTCGTGAGCCCCCTGGTGCTCCACCGACCTCAACTCCAACTCTATATATTCATGTTCGAGGAGAAAGAAACAGAGAGAAGGATTCGTCGCATTTTACGATACAGAGCCGCCACCAAGCCCTAATCTCTCTCGGGAGGGCTGATCTGGAGTCTGTTCGGGGCTCCGGTGAGGGGAATCCGTCGCCATCGTCATCATCAACCTTCCTCCATCACCAATTTCATGATGCTCACCGCCGTGCATGAGTAATTCCATCATAGTCTTGCTAGACGGTGATCGGTTGGATGAGATTTATCATGTAATCGAGTTAGTTTTGTTAGGGTTTGATCCTTAGTATCCATTATGTTCTGAGATTGATGTTGCTATGACTTTGCTATGCTTAATGCTTGTCACTAGGGCCCGAGTGCCATGATTTCAGATCTGAACCTATTATGTTTTCATGAATATATGTGAGTTCTTGATCCTATCTTGCAAGTCTATAGTCACCTATTATGTGTTATGATCCGTTAACCCTGAAGTGACAATAATCGGGACACTTACCGATGATGACCGTAGTTTGAGGAGTTCATGTATTCACTAAGTGTTAATGCTTTGGTCCGGTACTCTATTAAAAGGAGGCCTTAATATCCCTTAGTTTCCAATAGGACCCCGCTGCCACGGGAGGGTAGGACAAAAGATGTCATGCAAGTTCTTTCCATAAGCACGTATGACTATATTCAGAATACATGCCTACATTACATTGATGAACTGGAGCTAGTTCTGTGTCACCCTATGTTATAACTGTTGCATGAGCAATCGCACCCGACATAATTATCCATCACTGATCCATTGCCTACGAGCTTTTCACATATTGATCTTTGCTTATTTACTTTTCCATTGCTACTGTTACAATCAAGAATCACTACAAAACCAATACTGTTACTTTGGCCACCGTTACTGCTACTATCATATTACTTTGGTGCTAAATACTTTGCTGCAGATATTAAGTCTTTCAGGTGTGGTTGAATTGACAACTCAGCTGCTAATACCTGAGAATATTATTTGGCTTCCCTTGTGTCGAATCAATAAATTTGGGTTGAATACTCTACCCTCGAAAACTGTTGTGATCCCCTATACTTGTGGGTTATCACCTGGCATACCAGCGGCGGATGAGCTCGCTTGAGGGCTGGGACCTAAGGACGTAGAGCACATAGAAGAGTGTGGAGAAGAGGGAGAGGCTCGCATGGGCCTAATGTAACGCCCCAGATGTAACTTGCCATATTTGTACTCCGACTCTTGCCATTTTCGGCTCTAAGTTATGAGATTCCTTAGTGGTTGGGTTTTGTCTTTGTTTTACATTTTGTTCATGTCATGCATTTCATATCATGTTATCATGTGCATCACATTTGCATACGTGTTCGTCTCATGCATCCGAGCATTTTCCCCGTTGTCCGTTTTGCAATCCGACACTCCTACGTCCTCTGACGCCCTCTTTTGCCTCTTTTCGTGAGCAGGTGTTAAACTTTCTCGGAATGGACCAGATTTGCCAAGCGGCCTTGGTACACCACTAGTAGACCGCATGTCAAGTTTCGTGCCATTTAGAGTTCGTTTGATACTCCAACGGTTAACCGAGGAACCGTAAAGGCCTCATGTGTGTTGCAGCCCAACACCCCTCCAAATCGGCCCAATAACCCTTCCAAACCACTCCCATGTCCTCCGCCGTCGGATCACGATCGCGTGGTCGAAAACTACACCTTATTTGGACACTCCCACCTCCTTCTAGGTATAAATATGTCCTCCCCGTCCAAAATCCGGGTCCAAACCCTAGTTCCACCTCTCCCTCCGCGCCGGACACGTCCGCTGGTGTCGGACGCGTCCAGCCGCAGCCGCTCGTCCAATCGGCGCCCGCCACCTGTCGCCACACCGCCGTTCGCCGCCGCCGGCCAGCGAGCCCGCGTCGGGCCCGCGGGGCCCGAACCGTTTCCTCC
>NC_057806.1:142257225-142259565 GCF_018294505.1 Triticum aestivum
TGGCACGCCACCGCCGCCTCGCCCCGGCGCCGCCTCCGGCCACCACGCCCGACCATGGCCTCCGCGCCGCTCCGGACTCTGACGACCGGATCCGGCTTCCCCGAGCAACTCCGGCCGTCCCCCGTCCTTCTCCATCACTCCGGCAAGCTCCTCGTCAACTCCGGCCGCCTTCTTCCGCATCTCCAGCGTACATCGGGAACCATGCCGCCCTAGATCCAGATCTAGAAACCCTAAGGTTGACCCCGAAAATATCCTAAGTCCCTGAGATTTTTCATTCCAGAGCCCTGTTCGACGTGTCATACCTTCTTGCATGTAGCTCCGTTTTGTGCGTGCAATATATCAAAATGTTCCTCATGATGTGCTCTTCATTTTGCTCCATTGTGACATGCTTGTTTGAGAACATCTTGACGCCCAAATCATTGATGCAAGAGTGCTATAAATTGTTAGGTGCTGATTCTTAACAGAGTATGAGCATTTGTCATTTTTGCTACATTTGTTGTGTGCTGCATATGGGCATGAGCTCTACATGTGTTTTGATCTATGCCATGCCATCTTTACAGGGGTGTATGCCATGTATTTTTGTGATCAATGTGGTGACTAGAACAAGCATGCAAAGTAGCCTTCGTGTTATTGCTAATTTCAGGATCTCGGGATTTTGGCTAAGTCTTTGTCTGCTGTTATTTTGATGCCATGTAACCATGTTGCTACAGTGAGATACATACTTTATTTGAGTTGCTTCAGTAAGGATGATTTGGACATATGGTTGTGCTCTATCCATCCATGCCCCTGTTTGCAATTATGGAGTGCCCTAGCATGTCTCAATCTTGCTCCACTTTTGCTATAAAATGTTCATGGCAGATTGTTTACATGTTAATCAATTTTGCCATGGTTGTTGTAGTTGATCCATGCATGCTATGAACTTGTTCTTGCCTTGGTTAGCTTCTTGAACATGTCATCTTGCTGATAATATGCTTATCTTGTCATGCAATGCCTTGTGTTGAGTGAATTGAGCTTGCAAAGATGCCTTCATAATTCTGTTTATGTCATGCTCAGTTTTCTGCTAAGTCTGAATCTGTTAACGAAACTTGCTATGTTTACATGGGAGCCATCATATCTTCTGATCCTTTTTGACTCATGGTCAGTAAGGGACTTTTGTTCTATGCTTTGAGTAGATTCATGCCATGCCTTTTTTGCTATGATCTGATCATGTACAATGTTGTTTGCTTACTCTAAACATTGCTTACTGATGTTAATTTCTGGCATGTTAGTTATTTTCACTAAGTCTATGAAGCTGATATCTTTTGCACTTTTGCCATGCTTGTTTGAACCTGTTATAGTGTGATTTAGCCGTAGCTCAATGTTTATGTTTTGTTAAGCATCTTGAGTAGATCACTTCCATGTGCTTTGTTGCTATGTTGGAGTGTAGTAGCTTAGTTTCTTGTTGCATTCTAGATGGCATCGGGTTGTTAATCGCAGAATTGTGCCATTCTTGTTTTGCTTGCCATTTGCAAACTGTGCATCCGATTCAGGTGATCTTTATATCGATTTCGACCGAAATCATCTCATTTCTCCAGCGGCACACTTGGTTTTCCAAGTTGATGCCTAGTTCAATCTTTCCTTTCCAAAGCATGCATATGCATTGCATATCACATCCCGCATATCATGTCATGTTTTGCATCATGTTACTTGCGCATTGCACCGTGGTTGATTGTGGTTTCCTTTGCTTGTGTTTTTGCCTTGGGTAGAGCCGGGAGACGAGTGGGTGATCGAGGAACCCGTTGAGTATGCTTACGAGGATCAAGCTTTCGTCAACTCGGAGAACTTTGCAGGCAAGATGACCTTACCCTCGAAATCACTTCTATCTTTGCTTGCTATTTGTTCGCTCTATTGCTATGTCGTGATACCTACCACTTGCTATGTCATGCCTCCCATATTGCCATGTCAAGCCTCTAACCCACCTTTCTTAGCAAACCGTTGTTTGGCTATGTTACCGCTAGCCCCTCTTATAGCGTTGCTAGTTGCAGATGGAGATGAAGTTTGTTCCATGTTGGAACATGGATTTTGTTGGGATATCATTATTATATCTTGTTTACTTAATGCATCTATATACTTGGTAAAGAGTGGAAGTCTCGGTCTTATGCCTGGTGTTTTGTTCCACTCTTGCCGCCCTAGTTTCCGTCATACCGGTGTTATGTTCCTTGATTTTGCGTTCCTTACGTGGTTGGGTGTTATGGGAACCCCTTGACAGTTCGCTTTGAATAAAACTCCTCCAGCAAGGCCCAACATTGGTTTTACCATTTGCCTACCTACCACCATATACCTTCCCTTGGGTTCTGCAGA
>NC_057806.1:142259862-142278246 GCF_018294505.1 Triticum aestivum
ACCTCGGGGAAACTCGAGGTTTGGTTTTAGTTGTACAGAGTGCTCATCCGGTGTGCCCTGAGAACGAGATACTTGCGACTCCTATCGGGATTTGTCGGCACATCGGGCGGCTTTGCTGGTCTTGTTTTATCATTGTCGAAATGTCTTGTAACCGGGATTCCGAGGCTGATCGGGTCTTCCCGGGAGAAGGAATATCCTTCGTTGACCGTGAGAGCTTGTGATGGGCTAAGTTGCGACACCCCTGCAGGGTTTTGAACTTTCGAAAGCCATGCCCGCGGTTATGGGCAGATGGGAATTTATTAATGTCCGGTTGTAGAGAACTTGAACTTAACTTAATTAAAATGAATCAACCGCGTGTGTTGCCGTGATGGTCTCTTTTCGGCGGAGTCCGGGAAGAGAACACGGTCTCGGGTTATGCTTGAACATAAGTAGATTTAGGATCACTTCTTGATCATTATTAGCTTCTCGACCGTGATTTTCCTCTCTTCTCGCTCTCTTTTGCGTAAGTTGGCCACCATATATGCTAGTGCTTGCTGCAGCTCCACCCCACTACCCATTTCCTACCTTTAAGCTTAAATAGTCTTGATCACGAGGGTGTGAGATTGCTGAGTCCCCGTGACTCATAAATACTTCCAAAACAGATGCAGGTGTCGATGATGCCAATGCAGGGGACGGTACCGAACTCAAGTGGGAGTTCGACAAGGATTCGGGCCGTTACTATGTGTCTTTTCCGGATGATCAGTAGAGGAGCCCAGTTGGGGCGATCGGGGATCTAGCATTTGGGTTGTTTTTTATTTATGTTGGTTCTGTAGTCGGACCTTGATTGTATTCTGGATGATGTATGCTATATTAATGTATTGTGTGAAGTGGCGATTGTAAGCCAACTCTTTATCCCTTCCTTATTCAGTACATGGGATGTGTAAAGATTACCCCTCTTGCGACATGCCTACCATGCGGTTATGCCTCTAAGTCATGCCCCGACACGTGGGAGATATAGCCGCATCGTGGGTGTTACACCTAACCTGGCTACACTACGGCCGTCGGTGCACGAGTCTGGCGCAGCACGAGGAAACAACTCCGGACTACCAAGATAAGTTTCGCACCCGAGTCGGCCGAGCGCTACGGCATAGGATTCTCACCTCTCGTTTCCCTGTTGCAGCGATGTTGCCTCCCTTTCCCACCTTTAGGTAGCTGCTTGCACGCTAAAGGGGACCTCTTGAGCATCACACCTCAGGAGCTCTTACTGGACCTCGGGGCGCTCACCTCCTGGCCTTGACCACGGCACCGTGACCTGGCATACTAGCGACGGCTACAGCCTACCTGGGGACCAAGACCTGTCGGCTTAGAGCACCAAGCTGCTGCGGGGTTGGAAAGGGGAGACCAAGCCGAAATAGGACATGCGTTTGCAATTTTTCATAATAAGGATAATATCAACAAAAGACATTACAGACCCTTTATGCGCCCCCACGGGGTCCGTCTTGATTCCTTGCAGGAAACAAAAGAAGGAAGTTTTTAAGGGGCCTATCTACACACGCCAAACACCGTTGACGCCATCATCAACAGTAGGCCACGGGAGGCCGGCGCCAACCCCATCCAGATCAGCGACGGCGGCGGCCGGACGCTGCAGACTTACCCCAGGCGCGGCGAGAGCTCGGAGGCACATAGCTGTCGTCGCTTGTCTCCGGAGTCTCGTCGAGCTCGGGAGAATCGCTGGACCACCAAGAGTCGCCGCTACTATTGGAGGAGCTGCTGGCGAAGCTAGCGGCAGGCTCGGCGTTGGCCGCTGCGCCGTCCTGACGACCCCCTTCAGGGCAGCACTCCAAGCGGCGGCCTTCCTCGTCAAAGACCTTGAAGAACATAATGGAGGCGCCATCGTACTCAAAGTGGATGGCGAGGGTGCCTTTCGCACGGCAGACTCGAGCGACCTCGCCCCAGCCACGGGTCACGAAGATCTTCCCTGGGGAGACGGCTTCGACCTCCGCTGCAGTCGCTGGGGCGTCATAGTCGGCGTGCTGCAGCCAAAGCTCGAGGGGGGCCCTCGGCGGTGAAGAACTATGGGAAGCGAATCCAAGTGCACGGAGGCATCGCCGCCCACATCATGAGTTCGCGTGAGGAGTCCGCGACGTGCGCTCCTGGGGCGATGGCGTGCGTCACCATGGCGCGGCGACCACGGCCACGGCGTGGGCGGTGCCGTTCGTCGCCTCTCCCTCCGGAGCCCTCAGCTTGGGCGTACAGAGGCAGCGGATACCCGAGAGGCGGCCGCTCGCACCAAGGCCTCGACACCTCCGGCCTCACGACTATATCGCGACGGTGGGCCGGTCTCTTCTTCGGTGGGAGTGGCTCGGGCTCGTCGAGGGGGGCGGGTTCCCTTCTCTGCGGCTGAGAACCTCCGTATCGGTGCCATGGTTGATGCTGCTAGCGATGAAGCAAGGAAGAAGAAGGAGCAGGAGGAGATGGGTGACGGGGGCTCCACTCCCCCTTCCCATTTATAGCCAAGAGGAGGCCAACCGACGGCCTCCACGATCTAAGGTAATAATGACCTTTTTTCTGCATGCAGCAGGGACTCGTCAAGTCGGGCAGTTGACGAGGCAGCATAGGGAAGCGGAGACGCCCACGTCCAATCAACCGCCACGTGTTAAGCGAGGCCACAGGCCGTTGGGGCCTGCGGCACTCCGCACTTGCCCCTTGGCTTCACCTCAAAGCCAAGTCTGAGTACGCCTTGGTCCCGGGTGCTACTGTCGGCGTCCTGGGAACGGGGGTCCCCAGACTTGCCTACCTGCGGCCCACGGCGTGGCTCCACCAGCGGTCCTGTACGGCCCATCTTCACCAGCAAACACTCAAGACCCTCGCGAGGGCCAAGCCTCATGAGGCGAACAACGCAAGACCTCCTTGAGGGTGGCCTCACCAGGCTGGCTCGCGGGGGGCGGAGACATCAAGGCAAGGGACACCTCGCGAGATTCCTATGGCGCAAGCCATGATGACAAAGGCCAGGCGGGCGCCAGCGCACGCAGTGTCCTTGTTTCCCCCTTGGTGCTAAAGAAGCAAGCGCAGGTGCGGAGTCCTGAGGCGTCAAGCAAAGGTTTTCATATCGGTGCAACGAGACCAAGACCAGCAGGACTGCGGGATGGAGGTCACCGTGGAGCCCAGGACGGCGTCACCACCAGAGCCTTTGGCAGGCGAAGACCATCTTTTGTCAGGATAGCTTGTACTAGTTGTCCCCCTTCGAATTGGCCATTGTGGGATCCCTTCCCGCCTAATATTTGGGAAGAGGACCCGGGCCTCTATAAATAGGACTAGCCACCACCTTAGAGAGGGAGGATCCTCTACCGCATCAACTCGCCAAGCACAAGAACACCACTCCTCAGGAGGCTGTTCTTCCTCTTGTAACTGTTCATCCTCAGCCCAAGAGGCAATCCACCACACCACACTGGAGTAGGGTATTACACCACATCGGCGGCCCGAACCAGTATAAATCTTGTGTCCCTTTGTTCTGCGAGTTCGACGCGCTAAGCCTTGAGATTGCGGTGAGGGCATGAGCTAGAGGGGGAGAGATCTTCGTGTGCACCCCAGTGTTCGAACCTCAAGGGTTTTGTCGGAACCCGAAATCCGACATTGTTCATGCTATCAGGTGCAGCAAACAAGAACCTGGGACAATCTCCAACACAACCTGCCCTTATCCTCTACCTATCATTCTTTATGTACTGAATTTGCACTCTTTGCTTCACAATGTACTCTTGAATTGCTGCTCTCAGTTCAATGACAGACAAAAACACCATGCCTATGTGAAAACTAACTTCTTTCATGTTCTCAAGCCTCCACCTTTTTCAGCTTCACTTTCTTTTTCATTTTGTTCCTTCCTTGTGCATCAACTACTTCCACTTCCTCTGCTGAATCACTATCTTCAAGCTCTGAATCTTGTAGCTCCTACAATTCATCTGTATCATAGTCACTATCCTGCTCCCATTCAGATTTCTTCTTTTTCTTCTTCTTAAATTTTTCATCAACCCATTCTTCATATAGATCATCATCATCTTTGCCTACTTCATTGTCAGAGTAAACCTAGTCTGAATCCCATTCACCGTCACTATCATTTTCATTGGGGATTTCTTCTTCTACCATAAGTTTCCTACTGCTTCTTCTATGCTCATGTCCAACATTTTATCCCACTAGTGGAACACTGCTACTCCCTTCATTGTTGTTGCCTGCATTAAATTGATTCAGTCTGCCTTTTGAGCTTTCACCTTAAACCTGAGACTTCCCCTTATTCCACTGCTAAACCCAGGAGATTTAGGGCTTAGTACAGGAGGCATCTTAGGTCTACCACTAACATGAATATCATCGATTACATTGTCAAAGGTCATGTCTTTGTGATCAACAAACAACTGAAAGTACTGGAATTTTGGAACAACTGTTGTCATGTGTAAATTGTCAATGTCACAGCCCACAATCTATAGTCCATCACCTAAATTCTTTCCAGGCAGTAACCAGTAAACAGCATGCTTAGATTAGTCACTATATCCCAGTTGCTGCATAAAATCATTGAGCCAAAGAGGAGACCATGTATCTACTTCGCAACCATTGAACAGAGCAACTTTGCCATCGACATACGTCTTCGATCGGCCAAATCCGCAAAAAAATCCGGCATAGTTGAATTCTACGGTAAAAACCTCCTCTTGTGGTCCTAGATATCGAGGGATTCAGTCAAATACTACCATCGATTCGAGCTAAATTGGAATCCGCATAAAAAGAGGATCGAGGGTTAGGGTTACGTGCACGACACTGACCATATCACGGAGGAGGATCTTCGGGTCGCCGCAGCATGGGCGCCATCCTAGCGATGCCGCCGCCGGACAAGCGCCTGCGATGGCCGCCTCTTCTCACCGGACCACTATCGTCGATCGTCCCTATTTCGCCAGAGCAGAGTGAATTGGGGAAGAGGAAAGGACCATGGCTGCGGAGAGATTAGGGTTGGGGGGCTCTTTTGCAAAAACACACGGCTGGTCGTTATCCCGCATGGACCCTCGAGTCGACGTGGTGGCGGTCAAAGCGCCACGTGAGCTGGTCAGACGAAATTAAGACCTTAGATGAACAACTTAGAAAGAATTAGGACCCGGATGTGCATTTTAAAAGAATTAAAACCCAACCGACACTTTTGGAAAAAAATTAGGATAGTGCTTGCATTTTACTCGCCTTACCCCACACATCACTAGAGAAAGCCAAGGTATCGTGTGTGTACCAATGTCGTATCCATTTATCCTGATCCAGGCCCGTACGGGACACCTGTGCAGCATGTTCGACTGCACAGGGCCCCCAAATGGGCAGGGCCCCCAATTTGTTTACTGCTATTACTATTAATGATTAAGCAATGCATTTGACCGAGCAATGCATTTGACTGGTTGGAGCCCTCAAAAAAAATTGACTGGTTGGAACCTGCACCGTAGTTACTCCATCTCATGCACGCCTCTCCAACTTCATATTCTCCCTTTCTTTCTCTTTGCTCTCTTTATAACTTCCAACAAGCCATGTAAATCCATACCTCCGTCGCGGTTCTCTTGGATTAACTAGATGATACCCCGCGCGTTGTTGCGAGAACTGTTAAAAACAATTTAATGTTTTAAAGCATGTAAAAAAATATGAAATATAGTATAATTTGATGTTTTTTAAAAGAAATGTTGTTTAGAGTAAAAAATTATTTTTTTTATGAAAAATCCAAAAATGAGTGTGATTTTTATTCTGTTAATTTATTATATTGACAATATATCGGCGAGGCGATATGTGATGAAAACAACGTTGAGTAGAGACAGTGGAGACATCTCTACCCTTGGCTAAACCTAAAACTATGGTACCAATTATAGATGTGGATTCATAAAAAATTGGTCGCACAGAGAAATAAAATGCGATTTAACTCATAATTTGATTTTGATTTTCTATATAAAAAAGTCGCTTCTAATTCATGAGGCCACTGTTGAGTACATCATGCTTCTCACCATAATATGCCCAGGTAGCTCTAATTCTTTTTATTTGTCTTGTCTCGTGTGCAACCATGGATGCTTCATCATTAGGTGAAGCTTAGTTCCATCACTAAAAAAGGTTGCTTGGAACACCGGGTTTCGATGGAATGAAGACATCTAGCGCAATTCTATGGCTTGTAGGAGAAAAAACATGAACATGTAGCGCAAGAGAATGGGAATGAGAAAATATGGATGTTTGGGATTTCGAAATCAAATGATCACATTAAAAACACATGAATTCTAACCAAATGGTTAAACAGGGACTCGTGTTGGACATTTGGAGTGGATCGTATGACGTCAAGACACACACACACACACACATATAGCAAAAGAAACCTAGAATGTTATGGATGCTTGAGAGGGCACAAAAAATAGTTAATAGTTAATTGTGATAGGTTGCATGCGCATGAAGAGTTAGTGGGAGCATGTGCATGAAGAGTTAGTGGGAAAATGTTTTTACATGGTGGACCTACTTGATGATGTGGATAGGTTGCATGTTAAGATAACTAAGATAGTGGGGATGAATCTCTTAGGTATATAGGATTCCTTCGCAGCTTATCTGTTGGAATGTATAGGCACGCTACACCCTCGGTCCACCTAATTATTCGGTGGTTTCTTCTCAATTTCCCATGTCTTCTCTACTTTAGATTCCATTGTTGCTTGCTTCCTTCGCGGTGAGCCTGTGACCTGGATGCACCAATTGGAGTCGGAGTCCAGACAGAGGTGCTTGCCCGATGAGATCTTGAACCAGACTATCAGACTCGTTGCCGCCGGCCGCACATGGTCTTCTTCCCAAATAAATCAAAGTTCATTTCATCCGTTTTTGTTTCTATGTCCATTGTTTCTGACATAGTTCTCATGCAGAATGGTCTTTCGTTTATATGTTCTATTTTTAATACATCATAAGTTTATAGCGAAGTAAGAACTGAATCTCAAAAAGATGCCATTTTATGATAAGTGTTTTTAGCAAAAGAGTCAAATGACATTTTGAATAACATTGCGTACGAAGAATATCAAAAGAATGCTAGAAGGATGACAAGGTTTTTTTTGCGAGAAGAAAGATGTCATGTTTTATGATAAATAATCTAGTATTTCCAGGTTCTGAGAATAGCTTTCTTATAAGATGTACTTCAACTACGCAGCAACAAGATCCATACATGAAGTTTGCTTTGGTACACCCCCTATTATACTAATTTTGTTTTGAGAATCATATTTTTATATGAATCACTTTCTGCCAAAATCATGTTTTCTTAATTGCCAACGATTTTATCGAGGGCCTAATTTTTGATTTGGCACAGGGCCCCATTTTCGCGGGTACGGCCCTGTCCTGATCCAGATGCAGACCTATACTATAAAAAATGCAATATGCATGTCTGACATGTTTATGCACTGTAGCCATTTCTCAAAGTAGTGCTACTAGTAGTAGTATATTAGTACATCACATGTCTGCAACACTATTAATTCAGAATCGTCGACAAGGTGTGGAAAACCGAAGACAGACACACGTGAGAAAGAAAGCGCTAGAAAGATGGCGAGTGGACGTACAACATCTGCGTCCGTCCGCGGACCGCGCTTCGCCGGCGCCGGCCGCCGCGGCGCCCTCCTCCTCGCGCTGCTCCTCGCCGCCGCGGCCGCCTTACTCCCAGTAGCCGAGCCTTCCTGCCCCCGAGGTCTCCCCTTCCTTCCCCTTTCAGTTTACTTCTGCAGTTCTTGGAACTTCCGTTCATTTACTAGCCAAGATCATATTTAAAATTTACAAACTGATCTAAGTTCCCAGTGATTTTGAAGGTTACCGGTGAATTTAAGATAGCAATGAGATTTCAGTCAGTTCGAACCAGTTCAGTACCAGATCTAAGTGTCTTACCTTTGTCTAGCAAGTACCGGAGCACTGGATAACAGTCAGTTCAGTTCTAGCAACTGCTAACTAAATGCACCAAGTTCTAGTCATCTAGTGTATTTACCTACCCAAGCTAATCTCTATTCTAGCAAGTCTATCTAGTATATGCAGCCAAACTGAGTTACTGATCTTGGTTCTACCAAGTGCTAACTGTATCTACCATCTTATTCAGACAATTCAGTCGTGAAAGATATAAACAAAATGCACCAGAGCAACTATGGAATTGGAGGATTCTCGCATATAACCGTCGCTGGCGCGCTAGCTCACGGCATGAAGGAGGTGAGTAATCAATCCAGGAACCAGACTGTACCTTGAGTTTCTCCCATTTCATGTTGCTATGAATTTATGCAGACCTTTTCTTGGATGTACTCATGTATATATATGGTTTCTTTGGTTCACCTGTATTGGAAAATGTGCCGATCTAAGATGGAGCTGTTCCTTCTTGCTTATTATGTGAAATGCTTTCCTCTAGGTGGAGGTGTGGCTCCAAACAATTAGTGCGGGCCAGAGGACACCGATCCACAGACACTCGTGTGAGGAGGTCTTTGTTGTCCTCAAAGGGAGAGGCACTCTCTTGCTGGGGTCGACCTCACTGCCGTACCCGGGAACGCCTCAGGAGATTCCTGTCTTTCAGAATAGCACATTCACAGTTCCTGTAAATGATCCACACCAGGTAAAGATGATGGATGGCTGCCGCTATTATTCAGCACACTCTGTAGTCATGAAACCATCGCTAGATTTTAAGATTATGCATTGGAATCCATTTGCATACTAGTGCTTACACCATGCCCCTTTTGATTGCAGGTTTGGAATTCTGATGAACATGAAGATTTACAGGTGCTTGTGATCATATCGCGCCCACCTGTGAAGATGTATGTATACCTTGCTTGAATGTCTTATCCTATAGTAGTTGACAACATAAACTGAATTGATTTGTTCACACCCATCACTGTAGAGTAACTTGTGTTGGGTGATATACACACATGTTGTCAAAACCAATTTTACCCCCAAACCGCTGCTTGTTCAGTACTGAAAAAAAAATTCAAAGGTGGGAAAATGGCATAGTGTTTTATTTTTAACAATTTTCTTCCTTTAAAATCCAACACTTGGAGTTCGAACACAATCTAAGTACCGAGAACCTTTTCATATCTCCTCATAAGTACAACAAAACATCGATGACTTAATTTCCAAATATTACAAAGTAAATACCCGTAACTTGAAATGAACATGAAACACTGTCATAGATCGCTCGACGGGCCCAGACCATCAGCATCCCTAATCAACTGGATAGGAGTAGCGATAGATGTTGCCTAGACGGTGGCTTCAGACTTACTGTTGTATTTCTTTGTAAGGTCTTTTGAGAATAATTAATAAAGTGGCTGCATGCATCGCCTAGATGCAGAGGCCGGGGGTCTTCCTCCTTTTCTAAAAAAAAATAAAAATCGCTCGACGGGCCCTCCACGAATCTTCCTCTGATGTTGTGTCCAATTGTCACACATTTTACATGTTAATTCGATATGAGCAATGCATCTATGGATGTGAAATACTACTCTACGTTTTTTTTATATCGGAAATGTTGCTTGTTGTAGATTTCTGTACGAAGATTGGAGTATGCCTCACACGGCAGCGAAGTTGAAGTTCCCCTTCGTCTGGGACGAGGACTGCTTAGACGCACCTAAAGATGAACTGTAGGTTGGAAAGTGCTCACATGGCAGCGCATCGGCCTCAGTCAGCGTACTGGTCAAGTGCGGTGTACAGCTTGCCTGCCTCCTAAATAATGCGCATGTCTGTAACATCCTTTCTGTTGGAACAACATTTTCGTGACGGATTATGTACTACTTGAGTGCATGAAGCAGCCTTCTGCAGCAAGAGCTATTTCCAAATTTTGAATTACCACTGTATTCTAGACTGCAAGCGTCGCTGATCTTCGTCAGAGGGTCATTGTTCAGCAGATTTGGTGTTGAATCCTGAACAAATTTTTTAACTCTGCATCCTATGGCTAACATGAGTGAATCTAATTCCTTCAACTTGGTAAACGGCCACGAAGCAATTACAGTACTTACTATAGAACATAAATTAGTCAGAGTGGTATCCTGATTGATTTTATTTTATTTTTTGCAAAAGGAGGATGTACCCCCGGCCTCTCCATCTGGATCATGCATGTAGCAATTTTATTAATTATTCGTAAAGACCATACAAGGTGATACATCATTAAGGCTGAAGCCGCCAACTTGACAACGCTGTTGCTACTTCTATCCCCTTGACGAAGGTGTGCCAAATGTTCAGGTTTAATATCAAACAGGCATCGCACCAAAGTCTAACATCTAAAGTTGGATGCCTCATCCAAACCACTATCCTGATTGATATATAGCAAAAAGAAGTCAGACAAAGAGCATCTCCACTCCCCCACCCCCTCCCCCCCCCCAACAGGCCCCCCAGGGCGCCTTTTTTAGCGCCGACGCCGAAAAATCGGCCTGGTCATGTCCCCAGGGTCTTCTTTATCGTCGGTTTGGACCGAAGTAACAGCCGGCGAACCCGAACCGAACCCAGCCCCCCTGGGGGCGCCGGCCGAAGCAAAAAGGCGCGTGGGCCCGCTTGGTCGGCGACAGATAGGCCTTTTCCTGCCGTTTCCCTCCTTTCCCTTCGTTTCCTCATTGCTTCCTCCCTTCTGCCCCGCCACTCCCGCCATTCTCCTCCCGCTCCCCGCCATCTGGCCGCCATGCCGCCAAAGAAGTATTCGGCCCCTCACTCCGCTGCCGTTGCAGATTCCACCCAACCGGAGCAGAGGAAGCCGAGGGCGCCGATGGAAAAATCACCGGGCATGTCCAACGCCGAGTGGAGGGCAGAGGTTCAGCGCCGGGAGGTTGTCACCACCGACCGGAAGAACAGGCTCAACACCAAGAAGGCCGCGGGCTCACTTCTTTCACCGTGTATGTCACTGACACTTATTCTTTGCTGCGCAGATGGTTCGGATGTTCAACATGTACCGCTAGGACAACAACGACCAAGAGTTCAAGTTCCTTCACGTGTTCTCCCGGATCGAGTCGTGCGAGAAGTGGAGGGATGTCCGGCTCACCCTCGCCAAGGCCAAGGAGACGTACAAGCCGGACGCGCCCGCCCAGGAGGCAGCGGATGGGCGCTTCGATGGCAACAAAAGAGCCAAGATGGCGAGGGACACGACACCGGCTGCCAAGTGGTTGCACTCATCGATCGAGCAGTGCATCGCTGACGCCAAGAACAACGCCGCAAAGATGAAGGAGAAATTCGACGCGCGGTGGTCGACATTGATGACGAAGCAGGACGTGAAGCTCGACCTACTCTGGACCAACGTCACCGCGAAGAAGAGGAACACTGACCTGGCGATCTTGATGGGGGCGGACATGTCGACGATGGACGAACAGGTCAGGGCGTGGTACCTGGCGGAGCGCGGCCTCATCTTGAACCAGATGCCTTCGACCACCGCGCCTACGCTCACGCCGACCCCAACGCTGACGCCCAACCCGAGCGATGAAGCCACGCCGACGCCGACCAGCCCGAGCACATAAGCCACGCCAACGCCGACTAGCCCGAGCGCAGAAGCCACGCCAACGCCAACCAGCCCCACACCGGAGGAGCCCGTCGTTTGATGCATTCCTTTGCCTACGCGTCCTTCCTTTTGAACGCCGAACTTTCGTGTATGTTTTCGCCGAATTGTGGCATGGTGATCGCCGAACTATGGCAGATCGCCGAACTTGTGACGTCTTTTGGTAGCGGGGAAGACAAATTTGAATTTATGTGCGTCTTGGGACCGAAACCTGGGGGCGCGGCCGGGAACTGAATCATCTCTAGGGCGAAAAAAACACTGGTGCATAGGCCAAAACGCAATCGTCAGGTGCGCTGGGGGGCTGAACGAGCGAAGATGCTCTAAGAGCAACTCTAGCAGACCTCGCATCCGGCCGGACCGCAAAACGCGTTTGCAGTTCACGGAAAAACGGCTTTGCAGGCCGCGCGGACGGCCGCGGATGCAGACCCTGCATAACGGACCCGTAAAAAGGGATATTCGCGGAATATGCTCTTTTACGGGTCGGCTTTGCGGGGTCTGATCGGGCGCAGCTCCTCCCGACCCGGAAAACCTTAATTTGATCCAACATAATGCTTTTTTTTTTGCTTTTTCAACAATATTGGATACATAGACATCACCAAATCTTTGCTAGAATAGTAAGACCAAAGAAAACAGGAACCATAAGTATGCATTTTAGAAGATTTCCAACTTCCATAATTGCTTCCACTAGTTGGACTAATATCTTCTTCATGCATTCATTGTTGATCTGCGGATTCTTGATTTTGCATTCTTCTTTCTTCATCTTTGGTTCGAAAGAAGTAGACGTTGCTTCCCCTCTAGTTGCACATGCACCCGATTCATTGCCTTCGATTCTACTAAGGAGTGCACGAACATCTATTAATTTTCTTTCTATCAACAAATCAATGTATTCGCCTTCCCAAAACCAAAATGAGCATCCATCTTCCAACACACAATGAGTGAGCATGTTCAAAATGAGCTACCATAATTGAACCAATTAATGAGCCATCAAAATGAGCTACCGCAAGTGCACGTACCCCGTCGTTTTCGCATTTGAAGAACACCCATCCGGGGTGCTTCGACGTGCCCGAAGTGAGCCGCAGCACTTTCCGCGTGCAGTCGTCGCACTCTATGAGCGGCATCGGCAAGCCACAAAGACGATGCGCGAGCGCCGACCCCGGTGGACGGCCGGACGAATCCATGCACGCAAACCTTCGGTGGCGGCGAGCGGACGAAGCAGTACCTGCATGCGGCGATGCGCCCTTGCCTGGGCTGCGGGAGAGGCTCCCCGACCACTCCAACACTTGGGGCAGCAACCGGCGGCCGGAAAAGCCAAATCCGGCGGCCCGCCGACGCAGGGGGAAGGGAGGGGAGGCCTCGTGCGCGTGGTGGCCTTCCGGCGTGCTCCTGCCGGCTGCTTTCGCCGGAATCTTGGGCGGCGGCCGGCGGCGGCGCGAAGGGGAGAGGAGAGGTGGTTGATGGAAGAAAGCGCGGGATGAAATGTCCCCCACCAACCGTTTCCGCTTATATGCAGGGCACCGCAGCCGCGAGGCAGAAACTCGCGTTTTCTCGGATTGGGCTCGGGATTTTGCCGCGCCTCCTAAATTTTTTTACGAGTCGGGACGTGATGCGGAATCTGATCGGGCTGGTTTTTCCGCCCCGACCCGCATTTTGACGGTTATTTTACGGGTCAGGCGGGATGCGGGGTCTGCTAGAGTTGCTCTAATAACCCGAAGAGTTGGAATGGCATGGCAAAGCTCAAATGAGCGACTTCTTGGCTCCCAAGTAATCTGGGCTCAAGTAGTAGTCGAGTCGGCGATTCGATCGGCTCATATTAGCTGTGCGCCTTTGCCAAATCACACCGGCACGGGTTGGGAACCAAGGAACCGTTCGTTTGCGTTTGCGGAGCGGGGCAGAGCAGTGCGGAGGGCATGGAAGCCTCGCGGTTCGGCTTCGGCCGCGACATGGCGGCGGCGTTCAAGTTCGACCCCACCGACGCCGACATCGTCGCCTCCTACCTCCTCCCCCGCGCGGTCGGCCTCGACGAGCCCCACGGCCACGGGCGCGCCGTCATCGACGACGACCCCATGAGCCTCCCGCCGTGGGACCTCATGGAGAAGCACAACCACGGGACAAGCCACCAGGCCTTCTTCTTCGGGCCTCCCAGGAACGGGGGCCCCGTCAAGCGCGTCGTGCCCGGCAAGGGCGGCGGCACGTGGCAAGGGCAGAATGGCAGCGTCGGGACCGTCACCCTGTTCTGCGATGGCGATGGCGATGGCGCCCGCGCGGGAGAGGTGGACATCAGCTACAGGAGGTACGACCTCACCTACAAGCGCGCGGGCGACAAGGCCCCCAGCGGCTGGGTCATGAGCGAGTACCAGATCACCTCGCCGCCGCTCTTGAGCACGGTGCTCACCCGCATCGGATTGACCGTCGCCGCCAGGGAGCAGAGGAAGCGACAGCCGGCCGACCCGGAGGTGCGTAAGGATCGGCGCGTCCTGCGTGCGTGCGTTGGGGGAACTTGGGGGCGAATTCGTCACTGATTTAGTGATTTGGGGATCCGTTAACTGAATGTGTTATTTCTTCTTCAGCCGTTTGCTCAGCACGGCCCTGACAAGGTGCTGGCCGTCGCAGCCGCTGCCGCCGCCGCCGCCGAACATCAACGGGTTTCACCACCGCCAGTGCAGTCGGGCCCTGACGCGCAAGCCGACGATGGTGCTCTCTACCATGGCGGTACTAGCGTCACCGGCGTGGGGGAGAACGGTGGGCACTACACTGTTCCGCTTCTGCTCAACGGCCAAGAGTACTACAAGGACAAGAGCCGCGTCAAACGCAAACGGCCGCGATATGGGGCATGAGCCATCCTGATCGAACCTGAATCCAGTCGGGAGACGCCCGCCCGTACATTTGGATCACGGAATAGCATGTATGTCATCCGTTTCTAACTTGTTTCTGTGGATCCTTGGTTCTTGACGTTCCTGGGTTTTTAATCGGGAAGGATACATGGCCTGATTTTGAGACACGATGTCGATCATGTTGGGTCCTGGTTCATGTTGATGGATTGCTTTTTGAGACCGTCCTGGGGTCATGTTGGGTCATGGGACGTGGTTTGGTGTTCTTCTTTTGGGATTAATTAATAGCACACTGGGGTACACCTGATTAATTAGACGGTCTACACAGAGGCTAATGAACATTGTTGGTTTTCTTGATTGGAAGCTGCTGACGCTGTTGGGACTTGTGATATAGGCACTTGGACGTACCTGATTGTATACCTTGCCCTGAGGATGTAACCAAGCTGGCCAGCCTCATTAACAAATCTTATGTTGTGCCTGTGTGATTGTTTGTCATGGACCGATTATCATTTTCCTTGTGCCTCATTCGGTTTGGAGGAAACCAAAATATAAGAATTAGGAGTGGTATAAGAATTTGATAGTCATCCTAAGAAATTGTCTTGCCTCGTTCCTACGCATAAAATAAGTTTGAAGTAGATGTGTATATTCCTCCAAAAATATAGGAAATGAATAGTGTTCCTACAAAATTCCCGTACGCGTTCCCTACAAACCGAATGCATCTATAGAAAAATTTCCTACGGAATCCTTGTTCCTATGTTTTTCCCATAGAAATCCTCCAAACCAAATGAGGCCTTAAAATATTCTAGTAACAAGTATCATGAGCAAGATTTTCTAAGAGGCAACATAAATTATTTTAAGAGTTGATGGTTGTTCATGATGCAGAAGAGAGGTCCGAAGCTACATTGCTTGAGTTTTTGTGTTCTGAAGACAATTTAGTACATGGGGAGGAGCGTTCGTAGTCGCGTCCTAAGGATATAGCCATGTTGGCAACCCTTGTTAACAAATCTCGATGCCGTGCTCATGCTGGTGTGATTGCTTGTCCTCGACGGATCAATGTTTGTCTTGGAATGTTCTAGCAAGGACTACCTCCATCCTGATTTATTGGTCTTCTTCGTATTTTGTGTTTTGTGCCAAAATTTGATCATAGATTTAACTAAAAAAATATTAATGCATGTCATAAAGAAATTATATTGTTAGATTCGTATTTGAACATAGTGTCCATTTATACTATTTTTTGTAACATGCATTAACATTTTGTTAATTAAATCCATAATCAAAATTTGGCCCAAAATATTAAGGGGATCAATAATCCAGGACGGATGTAGTAGTATCTTGAGCAAAAAAATTGAAGAGGCCACATAAATTATTCTAGACGAATTGGTAGTCATTTATTGTGTAGCTTGGATTTTTGTGCTTGCAAGATGATTTAGTATATGGGGACAAGCCTCCATAGTCATGTCCCTGAGAATGTAGCCATGTTGGCGAACTTTGCTGTGACGCCCCCGATTCAATCGTACACTAATCATGCATGCAAATGTGTACGATCAAGATCAGGGACTCACGGGAAGATATCACAACACAACTCTATAAATAAATAAAAAGTCATACAAGCATCATAATACAAGCCAGGGGCCTCGAGGGCTCGAATACAAGTGCTCGATCATAGACGAGTCAGCGGAAGCAACAATATCTGAGTACAGACATAAGTTAAACAAGTTTGCCTTAAGAAGGCTAGCACAAACTGGGATACAGATCGAAAGAGGCGCAGGCCTCCTGCCTGGGATCCTCCTAACTACTCCTGGTCGTCGTCAGCGGGCAGCACGTAGTAGTAGGCACCTCCGGTGTAGTAGGGGTCGTTGTCGACGGTGGCGTCTGGCTCCAGGGCTCCAGCGTCTGGTTGCGACAACCAGAAAGAAAGGAAAGGGGGAAAAGGGGGAAGAAAGCAACCGTGAGTACTCATCCAAAGTACTCGCAAGCAAGGAACTACACTACATATGCATGGGTATATGTGTAAAGGGCCATATCAGTGGACTGAACTGCAGAATGCCAGAATAAGAGGGGGATAGCTAATCCTGTCGAAGACTACGCTTCTGGCAGCCTCCGTCTTGCAACAGGTAGAAGAGGGTAGGTTGAAGTCCTCCAAGTAGCATCTCCAAGTAGCATCTCCAGGTAGCATCTCTAGGTAGCATCTCCAAGTAGCATCTCCGGGTAGCATCTCCAGTAGCATCGCATAGCATAATCCTACCCGGCGATCCTCCCCTCGTCGCCCTGTGGAAAAGCGATCACCGGGTTGTCTGTGGAACTTGGAAGGGTGTGTTTTATTAAGTATCCGGTTCTAGTTGTCATAAGCTCAAGGTACAACTCCAAGTCGTCCTGTTACCGAAGATCACGGCTATCCGAATAGATTAACTTCCCTGCAGGGGTGCACCATCTTACCCAGCACGCTTGATCCCATTTGGCCGGACACACTTTCCTGGGTCATGCCCGGCCGCGGAAGATCAACACGTCGCAGCCCTACCTAGGCTCAACAGAGAGGCCAGCACGCCGGTCTAAACCTAAGCGCACAGGGGTCTGGGCCCATCGCCCAATGCACACCTGCACGTTGCGAACGCGGCCGGAAGCAGACCTAGCCTAGTGGCGTTCCAGTACAATCCGGCGCGCGCCGCTCAGTCGCTGGCGTCACGAAGTGCTTCGGCTGATACCACGACGCCGGGATACCCATAACTACTCCCGCGTAGATGGTTAGTGCGTATAAGCTCGTAGCCAACTCAGATCAAATACCAAGACCTCGTTAAGCGTGTTAAGTATCCGCGAACGCCGAACAGGGCCAGGCCCACCTCTCTCCTAGGCGGTCACAACCTGCCCTGTCGCTCCGCCTCAAGATCCACTCGCAGGTGCTCCACCAGCCGACCCGACTTTAGTCTCACATGTATCATGTATAAGTATAAAGTATATACCCGTGATCACCTCCCGAGTGATCACGGCCCGATAGTATAGCACGGCAGACGGACAAGAATGTAGGGCCACAGATGAATGTACTAGCATCCTATACTAAGCATATAGGATTGCAGGTGAGGTAACAACAAAAGTAACAAGGACAGGCTATGCAGCAGTATAGGAGTATCTGAAAGCAGTAACATGCTACACTACTCTAATGCAAGCAGTATAGAGAAGAGTAGGCGATATCTGGTGATCAAGGGGGGGGGGGGGCTTGCCTGGTTGCTCTGGCAAGAGAGAGGGGTCGTCAACACCGTAGTCGAACTGGGCAGCAGCAGCGTCGGTCTCGTAGTCTATCGGAGAGAAGAGGAGGGAAGAAACAATGAATACCAAGTAAACCGATGCATATCGATGCATGACATGTCAAGAAGCGATGCTAGGCGTGCCCTAACGTGGTATGAGGTGGTACTGGTTAAGGGGGGAATCATCCGGGAAAGTATTCCCGGTGTTTCGTGTTTTCGGGCAGAGGAGCCGGAGGGGGAAAGTTGCGGGTTCGATAGGTTAGGGGGGTGTGGCGGACGAACGGACTGCGTATCCGAATTCGTCCCGTCGTTCTGAGCAACTTTCATGTTGAAAGTATTTTAATCCGAGTTACGGATTAAAAGATATGATTTTCTAAAGATTTTATTAATTTCTGGAATTTAATTAATTAATTAATTAATTCGAAAAAAATGGATTTATGACGTCAGCATGATGTCATGCTGACGTTAGCAGTCAACAGAGTTGACCTGTTCAACCTGACATGTGGGTCCAGGGGGGGGACCCACCTGTCATCCTCTAATTAGGTTAACTAGGGTTTAGGTTAATCTAATTACAGTTTAATTAAACTTAACTAGTTAATTAAATTAATTAAACCGGATTAATTAACTTAATTAATTTATTAATTAATTAATAATTAATTTTATTAAATCATTTTTTAAACGTTATGGGGCACGGGCCCCGTTTGTCATAGGCCCCTAGGGGCCATATTGGGTTCGGGTGCTACGGGTGCCGCAGGTGCGGGCGCGAGGCGCTGCGGGGCGCCCGACCCAGGAGAGGGCCGAGCGGGCGCAGAGGGGGGGCGCTGGC
>NC_057806.1:142279244-142293186 GCF_018294505.1 Triticum aestivum
GGGTTAGGGTTCGGTGGGAGGGGGTTATGCAGAGGGGGGGGGGCGCCTGGGCCGGCCTGGGGGCCCGATGGCCAGCTGGGCCACGGCCCAGCAAGGGGTCTCCTTCTTTCTTTTGTTTTTGCTTTGCCTTTTTTTTTTTACTTTCTGTTTTATTTTAAGTTCCCTTTTATTACAGTTTTATAAAAACACTAGCACCTAAATTTGTATTTATAAATATACTACTGCCACCTTAATTCTCAACCGAAATTAAAATAGTTTAATATTTTATAAAATTCAATAGGCATGTATTTAACTGTTTTAACTACTGTTTTAATTATCTTAGTGCCTTTAAACACTTTATCAAAGTTTGGTTTCTCCACCATAATTACCGCTGCATTATTTAGTTCACTCCGAACATTTTAGTTTTAAAGTTTGGAAACTTTTGTTGTTTGCCTATGTTTTAAATTTGAATTTGAATCGGGTTCGAATCAACTTGAGTTTAATCACAGTAATGGAGGTGATGTGGCATCATTAGCTTGAGATTACTGTAGTCTAATTATTCGGGCGTCACATTTGCTAACAAATCTCGATGCGTGCTGGAGTCTGTGTTTTCGTATAGACGAGAGGTCCGGAGCTGTGGTGCTGGGGTCTGTGTTCGGAAGACAATTTAGTACATGGGAAGGAGCACCCGTAGTCATGCTCCGACGATGTAGCCATGTTTGTGAACTAAATTTCGATGTCGTGCTTGTGCTTTCGTGATTGTTTGTTTTCGACGAATCAATGTTCATCTTGAAATATTTTAACAAGTAGTATTTTGAGCAAGATTTTCAAAGAGGCTCCATAAATTATTCTAGAGGAGTTGACAGTAGTAGGCGAGAGGTCTGTAGCTATGATGCTTGGGTTTTTGTGTTCAATCTACTCCCTCCGTTTATAAATATAAGACTTTTTACAGATTTTAATATGGACCACTCCTTTCGTTTTTAAATATTTGTTTTTTTAGAGATTTCAACAAATAACTACATATGAAGCAAAATGAGTAAATCTACACTCTAAAATATGTCTATATACATCTGTATGTGGCAATCCATTTGAAATATCTAAAAAGACAAATATTTAGGAATGGAGGGAGTACATATGAATGTATATAGATTATTTTAGGGTGTAAATTCACTCATTTCGCTCCGTTTGTACTCGATATTGAAATCTCTAAAAAGACTTATATTTAGGAACGGAGGGAGCGACCCTAGTCATGCCGTGAGGATGTAGCTATGCTGGTGAACTTCCTTAACAAATTTTGATGTTGTGCTCATTCTTGTGTGATCATAGAGTGGTATGCACTCACAATTGCAAGACCAAAAATGAAAAAAAATGAGTGTTTATCCACATATGTAACATATAATCTCTATTTCTAATGAAGGAGTCCGTACATCGTTCGTTCGTTCGCTCTCCCTCCCTGACTCCCTCATCGATCGATACCGCATCCCACGTCCCAACGTTTTTTAATCTCCTTTCTGGTTTTCTCAAAATCAAATTCCGGTTCACGTACATCAATTTGTGTCCTAATCTTTTCCTTCCAGACCATAACTTTCCATCCCTCCTCCATCTGTTTGCCTCGGTTCACGCAAGGTTTCTAGAGAAAGAAATCCACATCCAATCTCTCGTTTGGTAGGCAAGTTTCTCCTAAAAATCAGGATGCACGATTTGATTGCATGAATGCATGAAAAGGAAACCCCGGATCCCACCAGACTTCATGGCGCCTCCTCCATGTCTATCGCCAGGTCGGGCTGCACCTTCTCCCATTCTCCTGCGGGTGCGGCATCCCCGTGATGACGGCCTTCTCCAGCACGTTGCGTCTCCATTGGCGGCACCCAGAGGCGTCCCATGGCCTGTGACACCGGCAACGCCGAGAATCGAACACAACACCCATACGAACCAGAGGGGAGAGCCGTCGGCCGCCCCACCAGCCCGAACTGACGGGGAGAGGAGGACGCCGGATGCGAACACGCGGCTGGACCTCTTCCAAGACGTCTACGACCAACGGAGGCACAACCGGTGTGTCCACAGTCAAGGCAGAGTGCGACCAACGGAGGTGCGGCCGGTGTCACTGTCAAGGAGCGATGGCTCATGCGGATGGTTGCTAATCGACGGAATACACGGCTCCTTGAACCGCAGCCGCCGCCAACGTATATCCCAGAGATTGTTGTGGGAAGGAGGAGGCGACTTGGATCGGGATGCATATGGAGCAACACTTGCAGAGGCGATGTCAACGGCAGCTGACCCCGCGTTGGCTATCTCCGATGGTGGTGCATGGTACTGGAACCAATGCCAGTTCCCTCGCCATGCCCCTTCCTTGGTAAAGACCCAAGCTCCTCTCATCTCCGCTCCACTGGATGCACTTTCTTGCCTTGGGCTTTCAGATTTTTTCAGGGCTGCACTATCTCTGCCTCGTTAAGCAAGTGATATACACAGTGGAGCAAGGATATGGATCGGGAGGAATACAAGTTTTTGTACGTGACATATTCGATGAAATGCAGTGGAAGTACTATATGTATTTTAATTTTTGCATGAGGGCTCAGGCATGGCATCGTCAGCAGCCTCCGACGCTCCTCGGCTCGGCCTGCGCTGCCGCCACCGACCTACCACATCAATGATCCTCGCGGGCGGTGTCACTCCTATCCCCTCACCATGGCACCTTCCTCCTGCGTGTTACTTTTTTTGTACCTGCAGTTGTTTTGGACTTTTGGTCCATTACAGGTCTCAAAAAAGTACATTGTTACTGACGAGCAAACTTCCGTGATGTTGTGAGGCGAAGTATTTAACTGGTAAGTACCTGATGCCCTGATGTCTTACTTCAAATGCATTTTACACGCAGGAGCAGGACTTCACAATAGAATGGGAGCAACCTGCATCTTTGGAATGTACTGAACTAATTTCATCAACAATAACTGCGTACTTTTGAACTGAATACACTCCAGCAATTGGCGTCAGATGTATGTTTGTTTATTCATAATGATTTCTTCATCCCTTTAGTTAGAAGAATCAAAAGCAGTTAAGCACCTAAGCTCTTTTGTCTGTATTTTTCTTTGTACTTCCTTTTTTATTTAGATTGTGCAACGTCAATGGTCTCTACTCTGAAGAGTCAAGAGTACATTGTTACTGACTAGCAAGGTTCTTTTATGGTTTGAGGCGAAGAAGTATTTACCTCTTGAGTTGGATCTCTTCCCTTAGCAATAGTTCATCAAGTTCCTTAGTAAAGCGAGCCATCCCCCGCTCCTCCCCCGCTCCTCTGCGCCGCTGGCCACTCCGGCCGCGGGCGGCCACAAATCCGGCATTAATGGCCGCCGTCACTCCCTCCTCGGCTGGCTCGCAGCACCGGAACCCCTCGTCTTCTCGCGGATCCCCATCTTCGGGCGGTCCGTCGGGGGCCTCGGCCTCGCCATCAACACCGGCCTCTACTGCCGCGGGTTCAGATCCAGCTTCGACGCCGCATTTCCTGGAGAGAGGTGGCCCGTCCCAGCCGGGGCAACGGCTTTGCTCAGTGGATCTGGCCGCGTCCCCTGGTTTTGGGCAAGGGCGCTTTAAATCCATGGTTGTTGCTCCATTCCACGCTGTCGAAATTTCCTCTTCGGGCGGTGACCATGGCTGGACGGAGGTCAGATCCAGGAAGGGGAAGCGCGCTGGCTTCGAGCCTGCGGTCCATTCGCGTCATCGCCGGGAGCGTCGCTCGGACCGCCAACAGGGCTTCAATGCGCTCGCCGGCCGCGACGCCTTCTTAAGCAAGTTCAAAGGGAAGTGCTTCCGGTGCCTCAGCAAGCTCCACCTCCGCAAGGATTGCAGAGATCCACTCTGCTGCGTCCTCTGCAAGCACCAAGGCCACTTCACCCGTGAGTGCCCACAGAATCCGAGGAACGGGGGTCCAGGAGGGACTGCCCGGGATCGGCTGAACCCGCCTCCGCCCAGAGCTCCGGTGCACGAGCGCCTTCGCTTCCCTACGCCCGCCGCCCCCACCTCCCCGGCCATGGACCGCTTCCTCCGCTGCGACCACTCCCGGCGCCCGCGCGTCAGCAACAAGGTGGTGGTCGCTTCGCCCGTGCTCGAGCGCGAGGAGCTCGTTCTACGCCTGCACGCCGTCACCCTCACCGCTGCCGACGGGGTCCACTCCACCAATCGCATGGCGGTGGGCAAGGCCATTGAGGCACAGCTGGGCACTCCTCCTTACCAGCTGTGTGTCACCTCCCACCACCCGGAGGCCTTCCTGGTGCACTTCGACATCCCGGCGCACCGTGACGATGCTGTGAGGCGTGGTGTGCTGCGGGTGGATGGCGCCAAGTTCTTCGTCCGCGCCTGGCACGAGGATGACCACGCCGCCTTCATGAAGCTTCCCCTGCACGTCCGCATCGTCGTCGGGGATCTCCCAATGCAGTTCTGGTCGCTCGAGGGCGCGGAGGAGGCGTTCGTCGACTTCGGCCGCATCGACCGCCTCGACAGCAGAACCCTGGAGCGGGGCCACACGAAAACCTTTGTGTGCTGGCTCTGGACCTGGGATATCGCGCACATCCCGACAAAGCGAGCTCTCTGGGTGCTAAAGAGGGGAGCTGGCCGCGTTGACGAGATCCTCGGCTACTCCCCGCCGGACCGCCGCGTCCCCCCTCCGCCGGGCGTGCGCCGCTATGATCTGCTGATACACGTAGACCGAGTTGAAGACTGGACCCCGCTCTCGCCTCGCTCTTCGCACTCGGGCCAGAGCGGGATCCCCTCCTCCGATGACGATGACAACCGTGTTGGAAATATGCCCTAGAGGCAATAATAAAAGTATTGTTATATTTCAATGTTCATGATAAATGTCTTTTATTCATGCTATAATTGTATTATCCGGAAATCGTAATACACGTGTGAATACTTAGACCACAATATGTCCCTGGTGAGCCTCTAGTTGACCAGCTCGTTGTGATCAACAGATAGTCATTGTTTCCTGACTATGGACATTGGATGTCGTTGATAACGGGATCACATCATTAGGAGAATGATGTGATGGACAAGACCCAATCTTAAGCATAGCATAAAAGATCGTGTAGTTCGTTTTGCTAGAGCTTTGCCAGTGTCAAGTATCTCTTCCTTCGACCATGAGATCGTGTAACTCCCGGATACCGTAAGAGTGCCTTGGGTGTATCAAACGTCACAACGTAACTGGGTGACTATAAAGGTGCATTACAGGTATCTCCGAAAGTAGCTGTTGGGTTGACACAGATCGAGACTGGGATTTGTCACTCCGTATGACGGAGAGGTATCTCTGGGCCCACTCGGTAATGCATCATCATAATGAGCTCAATGTGACCAAGGTGTTGGACACGGGATCATGCATTACGGTACGAGTAAAGTGACTTGCCGGTAACGAGACTGAACAAGGTATTGGGATACCGACGATCGAGTCTCGGGCAAGTAACGTACCGATTGACAAAGGGAATTGCATACAGGGTTTGATCAAATCCTCGACATCGTGGTTCATCCGATGACAACATCGAGGAGCATGTGGGAGCCATCATGGGTATCCAGATCCCGCTGTTGGTTATTGACTGAGAGCGTCTCGGTCATGTCTGCATGTCTCCCGAACCCGTAGGGTCTACACACTTAAGGTTCGGTGACGCTAGGGTTATTAGGAAGACTAGTATGTGACTACCGAATGTTGTTCGGAGTCCCGGATGGGATCCTGGACGTCACGAGGAGATCCAGAAGGGTCCGGAGGTAAAGATTTATATATGGGAAGTTGTCAAACGGACACCGGGAAGTTTCGGGGTCATACCGGTATTGTACCGGGGCCACCGGAAGGGTTCCGGGGGTCCACCGGGAGGGGCCACCCCTCCCGGGGGGCCACATGGGCTGCGTGGGGCAGGGAGCCAGCCCCTGGTGGGCTGGCCGCACCCCCCTCCCTTGGGCCCATGCGCCTAGGGTTGAGGGGGAACCCTAGAGGGGGCGCCCCCTTGGCTTGGGGGGCAAGCCACCCTCTCCCCTCTCCCCTAGGCCGCCGCACCCCCCCTAGATGGGTTCTAGGGGGCCGGCCCCCTTCTCCCTTCCCCCTATAAATAGAGGGGTGAGGGGAGGGCAGCCGTACCACCCTCCAAGGCGCAGCCCTCCCCTCCCCAACACCTCTCCTCCTCCGTTGTGTGCTTGGCGAAGCCCTGTCGGAGTACTGCCTCTCCACCATCACCACGCCGTCGTGCTGCCGGTGGAGCTGTCTTCCTCAACCTCTCCTTTCCCCTTGCTGGATCAAGAAGGAGGAGACGTCTCCCGTCCCGTACGTGTGTTGAACGCGGAGGTGCTGTCCGTTCAGCACTTGGTCATCGGTGATTCGAATCACGTCGAGTACGACTACATCATCACCTTGCAAGCTTCCGCACGCGATCTACAAGTGGTATGTAGATGCAAACTCTCTCCCTTGACTCGTTGCTTAGATGAACTCATAGATGGATCTTGGTGAAACCGTAGGAAAATTTTTAATTTTCTGCAACGTTCCCCAACAGTGGTATCAGGGCCAGGTTTATGTGTAGTTCTCTTTGCACGAGTAGAACACAATTTTGTTGTGGGCGTGGATTTTGTCATCTTACTTGCCTCTACTAGTCTTTTCTTGCTCAACGGTATTGTGGGATGAAGCGGCCCGGACCAACCTTACACGTACGCTTACGTGAGACCGGTTCCACTGACTGACATGCACTAGTTGCATAAGGTGGCTGGCGGGTGTCTGTCTCTCCCACCTTAGTTGGAGCGGAATCGATGAACAGGGCCCTTATGAAGGGTAAATAGAAGTTGACAAAATCACGTTGTGGTAATTCGTAGGTAAGAAAACGTTCTTGCTAGAACCCAATTGCAGCCACGTAAAAGATGCAACAACAATTAGAGGACGTCTAACTTGTTTTTGCAGCGATTGATCATGTGATGTGATATGGCCAGAAAGTTGTGATGAATGATGAATTGTGATGTATGAGATCATGTTCTTTGTAATGGGATTCACGACTTGCATGTCGATAAGTATGACAACCGGCAGGAGCCATAGGAGTTGTCATTATTTTTTTGTATGACCTGCGTGTCATTGAATAACGCCATGTAAACTACTTTACTTTATTGCTAAACGTTAGTCATAGAAGTAGAAGTAGTCGTTGGCGTGACAACTTCATGAAGACACGATGATGGAGATCATGATGATGGAGATCATGGTGTCAAGCCGGTGACAAGATGATCATGGAGCCCCGAAGATGAAGATCAATGGAGCTATATGATATTGGCCATATCATGTCACAACTATATAATTGCATGTGATGTTTATTATGTATTATGCATCTTGTTTACTTAGGACGACGGTAGTAAATAAGATGATCCCTTATAAAATTTCAAGAAGTGTTCTCCCCTAACTGTGCACCGTTGCTACAGTTCGTCGCTTCTAAGCACCACGTGATGATCGGGTGTGATGGATTCTTACGTTCACATACAACGGGTGTAAGACAGTTTTACACAGCGAAAACACTTAGGGTTAACTTGACGAGCCTAGCATGTGCAGACATGGCCTCGGAACACGGAGACCGAAAGGTCGAACACGAGTCGTATGGAAGATACGATCAACATGAGAATGTTCACCGATGATGACTAGTCCGTCTCACGTGATGATCGGACACGGCCTAGTTGACTCGGATCGTGTAACACTTAGATGACTAGAGGGATGTCTAATCTAAGTGGGAGTTCATAATTTGATTAGAACTTTATTATCATGAACTTAGTCTAAAAACCTTTGCAAATATGTCTTGTAGATCAATGGCCAACGCTAATGTCAACATGAACTTCAACGCGTTCCTAGAGAAAACCAAGCTGAAAGATGATGGCAGCAACTATACGGACTGGGTCCGGAACCTGAGGATCATCCTCATAGCTGCCAGGAAACAATATGTCCTAGAAGGACCGCTAGGTGACGCTCCCGTCCCAGAGAACCAAGACATTATGAATGCTTGGCAGTCTCGTGCTGATGATTACTCCCTCGTTCAGTGCGGCATGCTTTACAGCTTAGAACCGGGGCTCCAAAAGCGTTTTGAGCACCACGGAGCATATGAGATGTTTGAAGAGCTGAAACTAGTTTTTCAAGCTCATGCCCGGGTCGAGAGATATGATGTCTCCGACAAGTTGTACAGTTGTAAGATGGAGGAAAACAGTTCTGTCAGTGAGCACATCCTGAAGATGTCTGGGTTGCACAACCGTATGACCCAGCTGAACATTAACCTCCCAGATGAGGCGGTCATTGACAGAATCCTCCAGTCGCTCCCACCAAGCTACAAGAGCTTTGTGATGAACTACAACATGCAGGGGATGGAAAAGACCATTCCTGAAGTGTTCTCGATGCTGAAGTCAGCAGAGGCTGAAATCAAGAAAGAACATCAAGTGTTGATGGTCAATAAGACCACTAAGTTCAAGAAGGGCAAGGGTAAGAAGAACTTCAAGAAGGACGGCAAAGATGTTGCCGCGCCTGGTAAGCCAGTTACCGGGAAGAAGTCAAAGAATGGACCCAAGCCTGAGACTGAGTGCTTTTATTGCAAGGGGAAGGGTCACTGGAAGCGGAACTGCCCCAAATACTTAGCGGATAAGAAGGCCGGCAACACCAAAGGTATATTTGATATACATGTGATTGATGTGTACCTTACCAGTACTCGTAGTAACTCCTAGGTATTTGATACCGGTGCCGTTGCTCATATTTGTAACTCACAGCAGGAGCTGCGGAATAAACGGATACTGGCAAAGGACGAGGTGACGATGCGCGTCGGGAATGGTTCCAGAGTCGATGTGATCGCCGTCGGCACGCTGCCTCTACATGTACCTACGGGATTAGTTTTGAACCTTAATAATTGTTATTTAGTGCCAAGTTTGAGCATGAACATTGTATCTGGATCTCGTTTAATACGAGATGGCTACTCATTTAAGTCTGAGAATAATGGTTGTTCGATTTATATGAGAGATATGTTTTATGGTCATGCTCCGATGGTCAATGGTTTATTCTTAATGAATCTCGAGCGTAATATTACACATGTTCATAGTGTAGATGCCAAAAGATTTAAAGTTGATAACGATAGTCCCACATACTTGTGGCACTGCCGCCTTGGTCACATTGGTGTCAAGCGCATGAAGAAGCTCCATGCCGATGGACTTTTAGAGTCTCTTGATTATGAATCGTTTGACACGTGCGAACCATGCCTCTTGGGCAAAATGACCAAGACTCCGTTCTCCGGAACAATGGAGCGAGCAACCAACTTGTTGGAAATCATACATACCGATGTGTGCGATCTAATGAGCGTTGAGGCTCGCGGAGGATATCGTTATGTTCTCACTCTCACAGATGACTTGAGTAGATATGGGTATGTCTGCTTAATGAAACACAAGTTTGAGACCTTTGAAAAGTTTAAGGAATTTCAGAATGAGGTAGAGAATCAACGTGACCGAAAGATAAAATTCTTACGATCAGATCGTGGAGGAGAATACTTAAGTCACGAATTTGGTACACACTTAAGGAAATGTGGAATCGTTTCACAGCTCACGCCGCCTGGAACACCTCAGCGAAACGGTGTGTCCGAACGTCGTAATTGCACTCTATTGGATATGGTGCGGTCTATGATGTCTCTTACCGATTTACCGCTATCATTTTGGGGATACGCTCTAGAGACAGCTACATTCACTTTAAATAGGGCACCGTCTAAATCCGTTGAGACGACACCGTATGAATTATGGTTTGGAAAGAAACCTAAGCTGTCGTTTCTAAAAGTTTGGGGATGCGATGCTTATGTCAAGAAACTTCAACCTGAAAAGCTCGAACCCAAGTCGGAAAAATGCGTATTCATAGGATACCCTAAGGAAACTGTCGGGTATACCTTCTACTTAAGATCCGAAGGCAAGATCTTTGTTGCCAAGAACGGATGCTTTCTGGAAAAAGAGTTTCTCTCGAAAGAAGTAAGTGGGAGGAAAGTAGAACTCGATGAAGTACTACCTCTTGAGCAGGAAAGTGGCGCAGCGCAGGAAACCGTTCCTGTGATGCCCACACCAACTGAAGAGGAAAACAATGATGATGATCAAGGTACTTCGGATCAAGTTACTGCTGAACTTCGTAGGTCCACAAGGACACGTTCCGCACCAGAGTGGTACGGCAACCCTGTCCTGGAAATCATGTTGTTAGACAACAATGAACCTTCGAACTATGAAGAAGCGATGGCGGGCCTGGATTCCAACAAATGGCTTGAAGCCATGAAATCCGAGATAGAATCCATGTATGAAAACAAAGTATGGACTTTGACAGACTTGCCCGATGATCGGCGAGCGATAGAAAACAAATGGATTTTTAAGAAGAAGACGGACGCGGATGGAAATGTTACCATCTATAAGGCTCGACTTGTCGCTAAGGGTTATCGACAAGTTCAAGGGATTGACTACGACGAGACTTTCTCTCCCGTAGCGAAGCTGAAATCCGTCCGAATCATGTTAGCGATTGCCGCATACTATGATTATGAGATATGGCAAATGGACGTCAAAACGGCATTCCTTAACGGGCATCTTAAGGAAGAACTGTATATGATGCAGCCGGAAGGTTTTGTCGATCCTCGGAACGCTAACAAAGTATGCAAGCTCCAGCGATCCATTTATGGACTGGTGCAAGCATCTCGGAGTTGGAACATTCGCTTTGATGAGATGATCAAACCGTTTGGGTTTATGCAGACTTATGGAGAAGCCTGTGTTTACAAGAAAGTGAGTGGGAGCTCTGTAGCATTTCTCATATTATATGTAGATGACATACTCTTGATGGGAAATAATATAGAATTTCTGGACAGCATTAAGGCCTACTTGAATAAGTGTTTTTCAATGAAGGACCTTGGAGAAGCTGCTTATATATTAGGCATCAAGATCTATAGAGATAGATCGAGACGCCTCATAGGTCTTTCACAAAGCACATACCTTGATAAGATTTTGAAGAGGTTCAAAATGGATCAGTCCAAGAAGGGGTTCTTGCCTATGTTACAAGGTGTGAGATTGAGCTCGGCTCAGTCACCGACCACGGCAAAAGATAAAGAAGAGATGAGTGTCATCCCCTATGCTTCAGCCATAGGATCTATTATGTATGCCATGCTGTGTACCAGACCCGATGTAAACCTTGCCGTAAGTTTGGTAGCAAGATACCAGAGTAATCCCGGCAAGGAACACTGGACAGCGGTCAAGAATATCCTGAAGTACCTGAAAAGGACGAAGGACATGTTTCTCGTTTATGGAGGAGACGAAGAGCTCGTCGTAAAGGGTTACGTCGACGCTAGCTTCGACTCAGATCTGGATGACTCTAAGTCACAAACCGGATACTTGTATATGTTGAATGGTGGAGCAGTAAGCTGGTGCAGCTGCAAGCAGAGCGTCGTGGCGGGATCTACGTGTGAAGCGGAGTACATGGCAGCCTCGGAGGCAGCGCATGAAGCGATTTGGGTGAAGGAGTTCATCACCGACCTAGGAGTCATACCCAATGCGTCGGGGCCGATCAAACTCTTCTGTGACAACACTGGA
Organism: Triticum aestivum; assembly: GCF_018294505.1. Taxonomy (NCBI): domain Eukaryota; kingdom Viridiplantae; phylum Streptophyta; class Magnoliopsida; order Poales; family Poaceae; genus Triticum; species Triticum aestivum. The sequence continues at coordinate 142,290,789 of NC_057806.1, forward strand.
GCTATTGCCCTTGCCAAGGAGCCCAGGTTTCACAAGAAGACCAGGCACATCAAGCGTCGTTTCAACTCCATCCGTGAAAATGTTCAAGATGGAGACATAGAGATTTGCAAAGTGCACACGGATCTGAATGTCGCAGATCCGCTGACTAAACCTCTCTCGCGTGCAAAACATGATCAACACCAGAACTCTATGGGTGTTCGATTCATCACAATGTAACTAGATTGGTGACTCTAGTGCAAGTGGGAGACTGTTGGAAATATGCCCTAGAGGCAATAATAAAAGTATTGTTATATTTCAATGTTCATGATAAATGTCTTCTATTCATGCTATAACTGTATTATCCGGAAATCGTAATACACGTGTGAATACTTAGACCACAATATGTCCCTGGTGAGCCTCTAGTTGACCAGCTCGTTGTGATCAACAGATAGTCATTGTTTCCTGACTATGGACATTGGATGTCGTTGATAACGGGATCACATCATTAGGAGAATGATGTGATGGACAAGACCCAATCTTAAGCATAGCATAAAAGATCGTGTAGTTCGTTTTGCTAGAGCCTTGCCAGTGTCAAGTATCTCTTCCTTCGACCATGAGATCGTGTAACTCCCGGATACCGTAAGAGTGCCTTGGGTGTATCAAACGTCACAACGTAACTGGGTGACTATAAAGGTGCATTACAGGTATCTCCGAAAGTAGCTGTTGGGTTGACACGGATCGAGACTGGGATTTGTCACTCCGTATGACGGAGAGGTATCTCTGGGCCCACTCGGTAATGCATCATCATAATGAGCTCAATGTGACCAAGGTGTTGGACACGGGATCATGCATTACGGTACGAGTAAAGTGACTTGCCGGTAACGAGACTGAACAAGGTATTGGGATACCGACGATCGAGTCTCGGGCAAGTAACGTACCGATTGACAAAGGGAATTGCATACAGGGTTTGATCGAATCCTCGACATAGTGGTTCATCCGATGACAACATCGAGGAGCATGTGGGAGCCATCATGGGTATCCAGATCCCGCTGTTGGTTATTGACTGAGAGCGTCTCGGTCATGTCTGCATGTCTCCCGAACCCGTAGGGTCTACACACTTAAGGTTCGGTGACGCTAGGGTTATTAGGAAGACTAGTATGTGACTACCGAATGTTGTTCGGAGTCCCGGATGGGATCCTGGACGTCACGAGGAGATCCGGAATGGTCGGGAGGTAAAGATTTATATATGGGAAGTTGTCAAACGGACACCGGGAAGTTTCGGGGTCATACCGGTATTGTACCGGGGCCACCGGAAGGGTTCCGGGGGTCCACCGGGAGGGGCCACCCCTCCCGGGGGGCCACATGGGCTGCGTGGGGCAGGGAGCCAGCCCCTGGTGGGCTGGCCGCACCCCCCTCCCTTGGGCCCATGCGCCTAGGGTTGAAGGGGAACCCTAGAGGGGGCGCCCCCCTTGACTTGGGGGGCAAGCGACCCTCTCCCCTCCCCCCTAGGCCGCCGCACCCCCCCTAGATGGGTTCTAGGGGGCCGGCCCCCTTCTCCCTTCCCCCTATAAATAGAGGGGTGAGGGGAGGGCAGCCGCACCACCCTCCAAGGCGCAGCCCTCCCCTCCCCAACACCTCTCCTCCTCCGTTGTGCGCTTGGCGAAGCCCTGTCGGAGTACTGCCTCTCCACCATCACCACGCCGTCGTGCTGCCGGTGGAGCTGTCTTCCTCAACCTCTCCTTTCCCCTTGCTGGATCAAGAAGGAGGAGACATCTCCCGTCCCGTACGTGTGTTGAACGCGGAGGTGCTGTCCGTTCAGCACTTGGTCATCGGTGATTCGAATCACGTCGAGTACGACTACATCATCACCTTGCAAGCTTCCGCACGCGATCTACAAGTGGTATGTAGATGCAAACTCTCTCCCTTGACTCGTTGCTTAGATGAACTCATAGATGGATCTTGGTGAAACCGTAGGAAAAATTTTAATTTTCTGCAACGTTCCCCAACAAACCGCCCCTACCCCCGCGTCGTCGAGCCTGGCTCCTGGACGGGTGGTGTCGAAGATGGCCAGGCGCAAGCTCGCCGCCCAGAGACTTGGCTGGCCACTGCTGCATGCCGGTTGGCCCCTCGGCCGATCCGGCGCAACCACGACGACGATGACTCCGGCGAGCAGCGGCGCTCGTGGCGTGACACGCTCCTGGGCACCTCATGCCATGCCAGGGGCAAATCCACTGACGTCATCGAGGCGGCGCCAAGGCGGCGCAGCAGGACTCCGGCGGGCGGGAGGCACGGCGATCAGGAGCGGGGACGCGCCAAAAGCAAGGCGGCGACCGTGGCGATGCCGCTTCGGGACACCCGCCGCTTCCCCTCCTCCAGAAGCCGGTGGCCACGAGCGGAGAAGCCCTGGAGACGGACCCCG